>NC_084554.2:41010000-41122500 GCF_033978685.3 Nerophis lumbriciformis
CTCGCCGCCGCCATCAGACTCGTCCTCGGTGGATTCGGGGACACTGGGGCCGGCGACCCACCACCAGTTCTCCCCTCCACCCTCCCTTGTTTCGTGAGTATGTTGGACATCTGGAATCTGTCCATAGGGGGGGGATACTGTTACGGCTCAGGCTCCTGCCAACGCCGCTCATCCGTCTGTGCGCACCTCGGGACACGCCCACGGGTGCGCACATCCAGGGACGCGCCGCGCGCGTCCCCGCCCTGCAGCAGCCACCAGCTGCATTCACTCACCGGCAATCTACACTCCTGGGTCTGATGAGGGCAGGCTCAATAAAGGACCAGTGGACCCAAGGATCGGCGCGGGAACTTAGTTTCTCATGGTGTACCGTAAGCAACAAGCTTTATGCTATATTCGTGTTTCCTCTCCGTGCCTTGATTTGTCCCTTGTCTTCTCCCCTGTCCCCGCAGTACCCTCCGTCGCCTGGAAAGTGAGCTGTGCGTCTCATTTTACCCTGGATCTCCCTCTGGACTCTGACTGCTTCCTTCGTTCCTCGACCTCTTGCTCGCCCCTGGATTCCGACGCCTCTCTCTCGCCCCGGATAACCTGCCTGCCCCATGGACTGCCTCGTTTGCTCTCTCTTCAACACTTGGTAACACACTTCAGCTAACTACACACATAGTCTTACACCACACACACTCTTGTATTTTAGTCACACACTCCATATCTATAGTTTAGTTGTATTGTTTATTATTATTATATATATTTATTATATATAATAAATAAATTGTACATACTGCCCCCTGGTGTCTGTTTGCCGTCACCTCCCTCAGTAAACACAACAGTTTAATGATAATACAAGAATGTTTAACACATATAGTTAATATTGTTAACAAGTTAAAGGTGTTTAAAGATAATATGGATGGATGGATGGATGGACAAGCATGTTTAACACTTATAGTTAATATTGTTAACAAGTTAAAAGTGTTTAAAGGTAATACAAGCATGTTTAACACATATAGTTAATATTGTTAACAACTTAAAGGTGGTTAAAGATAATACAAGCATGTTTAACACATATAGTTAATATTCTTAACAAGTTAAAGGTGTTTAAAGATAATACAAGCATGTTTAACACATATAGTTAATATTGTTAATAAGTTAAAAGTGTTTAAAGATAACACAAGCATGTTTAACACATATAGTTAATATTGTTAATAAGTTAAAAGTGTTTAAAGATAATACAAGCATGTTTAACACATATAGTTAATATTGTTAATAAGTTAAAAGTGTTTAAAGATAATACAAGCATGTTTAACACATATAGTTAATATTGTTAATTAGTTAAAAGTGTTTAAAGATAATACAAGCATGTTTAACACATATAGATTCCTTTCTTTCATGAAGACAAGAATATAAGTTGGTGTATTAGCTAATTCTGATGACTTGCATTGATTGTAATCAGACAGTGGTGCTGATAATGTCCGCATTTTCGAATGGAGGAGAAAAAAAGTCCTCCTTTCTGTCCAATACCACATGAAAGTGGTTGGTTTTTGCCATCTTATTCGTTCAGCTTCCATACTACTTTGTATACACTTTACAAGAAATACATTGTAGGCAAACTCCGTAGCTTGCTAGCTTGTGCACGCCAGCTTTCTGAGACACTTATTTTGTAAGCGCAGGCAGGATGAAGCAGCGCTTTTATTGTGCAACTGTGCAGTCGGTCTTTGGAGTTTTGACGACAGGTACGGCGCCAGAGTCTGTTGAAATAAAGTGTTTCTCGCCTTCCTGTCGGTAATTTTAATGAGCTGGCAGCAGCCAGCGTCATCTCGGGTGCCGTGAATGTCAATCAAGTGACGGAAGTGACGTCATAGTGAAGATTTATGATCGCTCATTTTTAGGACAATTTTTTTAATGCCTGGCTGGTGATCGACTGACACACCCTCCGCGATCGACCGGTAGCTCGCGATCGACGTAATGAGCACCCCTGATCTACTAAATTAAAAAAAACATTATAATAACAGGTTTAATGCCACCAAGTCAGCTGTGGCTGCTTTTCCAGGCTTCTGATTGGACCAAATGTGCCTGCATGCGTTTGTGTGTAGACATAGACAGTTTTGAAACTACACTTGTGTGGATGGAGATTGTTTTCACCCCGGCTATGCGTTTTTTTGAAACGATTCGTGTTTGTGTGGATGTAGACGTAGGCCATATCCACACGAACACAGAGAGTTTCAAAAACACATATTTGGGGTGAAAACAATCTCCATCCACACAAGTGTAGCTTCAAAACTGTCTATGTCTACACACAAACACATACACCTGCTGTCATTAAGTTAAAGTTAGAGTACCGTGGTGAAATTTGTCCTCTGCGTTTTACCCATCCCCTTGTTCACCCCCTGGGAGGTGAGGGGAGCAGTGGGCAGCAGCGGTGGTCGCGCCCGGGAATCATTTTTGGTGATTTAACCCCCAATTCCAACCCTTGATGCTGAGTGCCAAGCAGGGAGGTAATGGCTCCCATTTTTATAGTCTTTGGTATGACTCACAACCTACCGATCTCAGGGCGGACACTCTAACCACAAGACCACTGAGTAGGTTGCACATTTTGTCCAATCAAAAGCCTGAAAAAAGCAGCAATAGCACCTCTATTATGTTTAGATGTACAATGACATGTACATTATCCTTGAAACCTGCCTGCAGGTACACACAGCCCTGGGAACATCATTAAAGCATGTGCTGCTGAAACGCAACACTCATAGTGTTCAGCAACATGGTGATGTATTACATGTGCAGTGAAGTCTACATTATTTCTAAAATCAGCGCGCACTAACAAAACCCTTTTGCATGTTTAAGTGTCAATATAAAGTGCACGGACGTGCGCGTGCCGCTGCAAAACTCCTGTGGAATTGTAAAGCATTTAATCATTGATATAGTGATATTGTACATGTGTAATTAAATATATATTGTCTTTAACATCAGTACACACTACAAGGAGGACACTACAATGTTTTTTTTGGGTTTTTTTTTTCCATCTACAAAAGTGGAAGCAAGACTCGTTAGTTAACTTCATGATTTGTCGTTAATTAAGGACTAGAAACATAAGATATTGTTGCACCTTTCTTATGACACAGAGCAAAAAGTCTTGCTTGTCAAAGTTGTCCCATCAGGTGGAGGTTCCACAGCGATTGTATCCAAAACAGCTGACTGTCATTACCGCCGGCGGGAGAGTCGCAAAGCCCATTTTGATGTGTCTTTTTTACTATTTGTTGAGTGAAAATAGCAGCATATTTGCGTTCAAACTACGGATGTCCCGATCCGATATTTGGATCGGATCGGCCGCCGATATTTGCCAAAAAATGCGTATCGGCAAGGCATGGGAAAATGCCGATCCAGATCCAGTTTTAAAAAAAATCTCTGGTCCGTGTTTTCCAACGCACCAATTTAAATAATACATTCCACTTTTCTGCTGCTCCGTAATTTCCGTTCAGCATTTTCCAGCACACCTTCAACACATCCACAGGTCTGTGGATTCTCACGCAGTTGCTTTTAGCTGCTGGCATTACACGTCAGGCTCTTCTCACTCTTTCCTGTGTCTCCCTCTCACAGACAGCAAGCGCACCTTCTTACACACGTCACATACTGTCACGTCATACATCACATACGTTTACGCCCTCCCCGAGCATAGAGGTAGCAGCATGGCTAACATTAGCTGTGATGCTAGCGCAGCCGTGCGAGCAACGCTCCCTCTTAGGTGCGCGCCTGTGCAATTGCGCACTGCTCAAGCGTCCTCTGCACACGGCAAATCTATGCCACGCACAAAATCAAATAAAAAAAATAAGCGCATAACAATTTTCGACACACGGACACGACAGAGAAAAGAGTTTTCGTCATCATTGTTCAAATATTGTAACGTCCGTCGAGACGCTTATCTCCATTTGGTGCCACACGCCCACACCATCAAAATGCCGAGGCAAACATTTCCAGATCAACACCGTATGAAAAAATTTGTGATTTTTTTAGTTGTGATTTCCGTACTGCCGATATTATCGGCCGATAAATGCTTTAAAATGTAATATCGGAAATTATCGGTATCGGTTTCAAAATTATCAGTATCGGTTTCAAAAAGTAAAATTCATGACTTTTTAAAACGCCGCTGTGTACACGGACGTAGGGAGAAGTACAGAGCGCCAATAAACCTTAAAGGCACTTCCTTTGCGTGCCGGCCCAGTCACATTATATCTACGGCTTTTCACACACACAAGTGAATGCCAGTCATACTTGGTCAACAGCCATACAGGTCACACTGAGGGTGGCCGTATAAACAACTTTAATACTGTTACAAATATGCGCCACACTGTGAACCCACACCAAACAAGAATGACAAACACATTTCGGGAGAACATCCGCACCGTAACACAACAGAACAAACACCCAGAACCCCTTGCAGCACTAACTCTTCCGGGACGCTACAATATACACCACCCGCTACCCCCTACCCCCTAAAACCTCACCCCCCCCACAACCCCGCCCACCTCAACCTCCTCATCCTCTCTCAGGGAGAGCATGTGCCAAATTCCAAGCTGCTGTTTTGAGGCATGTTAAAAAAAAATAATGCACTTTGTGACTTCAATAATAAATATGGCAGTGCCATGTTGGCATTTTTTTCCATAACTTGAGTTGATTTACTTTGGAAAACCTTGTTACATTGTTAAATGCATCCAGCGGGTCATCTCAACAAAATTAGGCATAATAATGTGTTAATTCCACGACTGTATATATCGGTATCGGTTGATATCGGAATCGGTAATTAAGAGTTGGACAATATCGGGATATCGGCAAAAAAGCCATTATCGGACATCTCCAGTTCTTAACGTTGTTTTTGAAACTGCACCAATTTTTTCCCTCAGAATTTTTTACTAACTTGAAGTGTTTTTTCAAGAGGATTGTTTGTGATGTGTACATTTTCAGAATGCCCTTGTTCTATTTTGGGCCAAAGTAAAACAAAGAAAAATATCTGAAGTTGTCGTAGTTGTATTTTTAAGTTATTATGCCATGATTTTACCCGTCCGGCCTACGTGGGAATAGATTTCCCTCCGTTCGGCCCCTGAGCTAAAATGAGTTTGACACCCCGGGTTTATACAGTACCTAGGATTTTGGACCTTGTTTCTTTAGAGCCTGACTATTTCGCTGTATTTCACACAGCTATGATCTTGAGCTTTTCTGCTTGAACGTGACTAAATACGACTGTACGACGGAATTAAACATCTGTGCCAAGGCGACATGATAGGTATGATAATGTTAAGTGCAATGTGTTGTCTCTGCAAGGGAACATCAGTGTCAACAGTGCTCGGTTGCCCTGCTAGGTCTTATCAATTTACCCTTTCCCCAGTTGTGCCTTATCGAAAGTAATTATCTTTATTCTCTGGGGCCTCGGCTGTTTTTTTTCCTTAATATGACCTGCTATCTGGTGTTGACTGGCACGCACGATTCATGTCATTTATCGGCCCGCTAACACGCCGCCCAATATGCTTTCTATCTCCATGTCTCTGTGCGCTCGTGATGCCGGGGACGCCGTTATCGCGGCCGCCGGCCACTCCTAAGGACCATGGGAGTCACGGGGGGACGCTTTCAGCCATTTACCGCCGACAAGCTTGATACATAGACGCGGAGAAACTGAGACCAGTTGCATAAACGGTCTCCCGGGTGAGGGGGGAGTTTAATAAATGTGTACAACAATGGCTGAAGGAATCTCAGTAGGCCTATTTTTCATTGAACCCCTGCCGTAATTGACTGAATGACTCACAGGTTGTCTTTTTTGGAAAAGAGGCACGAACACGCTTGCTTTTAAACCTCTAAAACAGGCTTCGGTACACGTCTTAAAATAAAGTCGAGTTTGACCTTTTTGTTTTCCTTTACCTAGCATGTTATCACAATTTCAGAAGGGTTAAAACCATTAAAAATCAGTTCCCAGTGGCTTATTTTATTTTTCGAAGTTTTTTTCAAAATGTTACCCATCATGCAATATCCCTAAAAAAAAGCTTCGAAGTGCCTGATTTTAACCATCGTTATATACACCCGTCCATTTTCCTGTGACGTCACATAGTGATGCCAATACAAACAAACATGGCGGATAGAACAGCAAGGTATAGCGACATTAGCTCGGATTCAGACTCGGATTTCAGCGGCTTAAGCGATTCAACAGATTACGCATGTATTGAAACAGATGGTTGTAGTGTGGAGGCAGGTAGCGAAAACGAAATTTAAGAAGAAACTGAAGCTATTGAGCCATATCGGTTTGAACCGTATGCAAGCGAAACCGACGAAAACGACACGACAGCCAGCGACACGGGAGAAAGCGAGGACGAATTCGGCGATCGCCTTCTAACCAACGATTGGTATGTGTTTGTTTGGCATTAAAGAAAACTAACAACTATGAACTAGGTTTACAGCATATGAAATACATTTGCCAACAACATGCACTTTGAGAGTGCAGACAGCCCATTTCAGGCGCGCTAAGAACATATATTTTTCCACGATTTCAGCACTCAGGTTAACCATACCTAAACAACACAAAATACTGCATTACACAAGACTACCCGAATGTACTCGAATGATTGAAAAAAATAAATGTTTTTAAGCTAAAGTATTGGTAAACACAGTTTATGTATAATAATTTGCGTAAAACCGCGAGTAATGAATAAAGTTTTCATCAATTAATATATTCTGTAGACATACCCTCATCCGCTCTCTTTTCCTGAAAGCTGATCCATCCAGTTTTGGAGTTGATGTCAGCATCTGCTTTGAGTGTCGCAGGATATCCACACATTCTTGCCATCTCTGTCGCAGCATAGCTTTCGTCGGTAAAGTGTGCGGAACAAACGACTGACCATTTCGTCGGCTTTCCCACAGCCTCGTATTTTGAACAAATTTCGTCCAATTTCTTGCCACTTTCGCATCTTTGGGCCACTGGTGCAACTTGAATTCGTCCCTGTTCATGTTGTTACACCCTCCGACAACACACCGACGAAAGTGAGAAAATGGCGGATAGCTTCCCGATGTGACGTCACGTTGTGACGTCATCGCTCCGAGAGCGAATAATAGAAAGGCGTTTAATTCGCCAAAATTCACCTATTTAGAGTTCGGAAATCAGTTAAAAAAATATATGGTCTTTTTTCTGCAACATCAAGGTATATATTGACGCTTACATAGGTCTGGTGATAATGTTCCCCTTTACATTGTGAGTATGTTAGCACTGTAGCGCACATAGCTATGCTAGTGTTGCTAACGTTTGTTTACTCCTGTCCCAGTTTGCAACTTGCTCAAAATTAAATTTTTTAAACCCAAAAATTTAAAACCTTTCAATAGTCTTTAATAGAGATGTCCGATAGTGGCTTTTTTGCCGATATCCGATATTCCGATATTGTCCAACTCTTAATTACAGATTCCGATATCAACCGATACCGATATATACAGTCGTGGAATCAACACATTATTATGCCTAATTTTGTTGTGATGCCCGGCTGGATGCATTAAACAATGTAACTTTACCATGAATTGATTAACGTGGACCCCGACTTAAACAAGTTGAAAAACTTATTCGGGTGTTACCATTTAGTGGTCAATTGTACGGAATATGTACTGTACTGTGCAATCTACTAATACAAGTTTCAATCAATCAATCAAAAACAAGGTTTTCCAAAATAAGAGAACAACTTCAACTCAAGTTATGGAAAAAAATGCCAACATGGCACTGCCATATTTATTATTGAAGTCTTAACATGCCTCAAAACAGCTTGGAATTTGGGACATGCTCTCCCTGAGATAATCCTGATACCCATTACAGCTATGGGAAATACTATACTTTGACTTTTACAAAGTGCATTATTTTGTATTTTTTTTAAACATGCCTCAAAACAACAGCTACAAAAACAATGAAGGCACACAGCTTCAATCCAGAGTATCCTAGGCTACGTCCGTGTTTTACCGGATATGTACCACTCCGTACAGCGGCGTTTTAAAAAGTCATTAATTTTACTTTTTGAAACCGATACCGATAATTTCCGATATTACATTTTAAAGCATTTATCGGCCGATAATATTGGTAGACCGATATTATCAGAAATCTCGAGTCTTTAACAATTTCTAATCATATTGAATCAAAAATGCTTGTCAAGGCACCGCTAAAAATAGATTGTCTCCGTTAGCACTTGTGATAACAATATCGCTAGCACTTGGTTAATATTCAGGTCACAAGATGTAAATGGAGTATTTTTGGTGCATTTTTGGATGGTCTTTTTTTAAAAAGGCTTTAAGGGCACAATGGTGTACTCCCATTAGCTGCATTGTTAGCCACCTTGTATTTGTCGTATTTAACGACTTAGTATGCATAAAAAAAAAGAAAAAGAAAATCGTGTTCTTCTTTTACATGATGATTGTGAATGAAAGTCAATTTCCCCCCCAAAAGTGCAGTAACTTAGTGCATTAACAGTAAACCCGAACTTTTGGTAAAATAAATCCCCAAACATTAATCCTCCAGTATCATCACGTAAACGTCTCCTCAGCATCCGCTGTGTTTTGACGACGAGACTCTTCTTGCTGACGATGTTCCTTCATGCATTTCCATTCCACAACAACAACAACAACAACAACTAATCATGCAGACTTCATGAGAGCCAACAACGATTACTTTGGGACAATGATGATCCAGAACCTTATATTTTTAAGCCTGAATACACAGAGGATGACGTACATGCCTTAGAAGCTGTGTGCTTAACAGCATCATGTAGCAGTCTTGCTAAGTGCTTAACAAGAAATACAAACTACAAACATAATAAAATAATCACTTAGTGTACAATGTCTACTCTCACTGACATGATGACTAATGAGATGTTTATATCTTCCCATTTGTCACGATTTGTGGTCTGGATCATGTTTTGTTTAGTTATGTTCTGTTTGTTTAAGACTCCATAGTTCCTGTTTTTTCGCTTCCTTGTTTGGTCACCATGACGACTGATTAGTTTCACCTGTCCTCATGTGACTCACGCACCTGTTTCAATCAGAGACTATTATTTAAGCCTGTTTTGCCAGTCAGTCGTCCTGGCGACATTACTCTTGACATTGTTCAGGCTCTGCTTGTGTCCATAATTTGCTGTCCATGCCAGAGTTCATGCTGCTCTTTTCATGCTCGTTTCACGTCACAGTAAGTGTTTTTTTTTCTTGTCCATAGTCTGCCTAAGAGTTAGTTTTTGTATCCCTGCGTCAAGTTTGTGTCTCCGCTGTGAGCGCTTTTTGTTTGTACCCTTTTGTTGAGTAGAAATTAAATCATGTTCCTACCTTCTTCCTATGTCCGGTCAAGTCCGTTTGCATCACGGGAAAACAATCCTCGCAGTAAGCTGCGAAAAGATCCACATCAAGACACCATTTAGATGACGAATTAATCATAATCCTAAAAAAAAAAGCATCTTCGATGTCTCTCTCGACATTTCCAGGTTTAAGTTAGACTTAGACTTCCTTTATTGTCATTCAAATTTGAACTTTACAGTACAGATAAGTACAACATTTTGTTGCATTACATCGTTGTAGTGCAGCATAAAAGAGCAATAAGGTGCAGATATAAATAGATTTACTGTACAGATAAATATAATGCACTTTTGCATATGCATCCATGTTTACGGATGTATGTTATATTGTCTTTATATTCCAGCGAGTTAATCCGTTTTTGGGGGGAATTGATGGGATTATTATGATGCGTTCAAGAGTCTTGTGGCCTGCGGGAAGAAGCTGTTTCAGAACCTGGAGGTTTTGCTACGGAGGCTGCGGGACCTATTTCCAGAGTCCAGCAGTGAAAACAGTCCTTGGTGGGGGTGGGAGGAGTCTCTACAGATTTTCTGAGCCCTGGTCAGGCAGCGGCTTTTTGCATGTCAAGTTGCATGTCAAAGTTGACCAAGTTCTCGGTTTATGGCCACTACTTTCTACTATCCAGGTGACCTGATTTATAATCTAGAATTAACTTTCACCAACTCAGAGGCGATGCAGCAGCTCACCATCTTAATATGTCTATATTGTCTCCGTTAGCGATATTGTTATTACAAGTGCTAACACTTGGTTAATATTCAGGTCACGAGATGTAAATGAAGTATTTTTGGATGCTTTTTTTTTAGAAGGCTTTAAAGGCGCAATGGTGTACTTCCATTAGCTGCATTGTTAGCCACCTTGTATTAGTATGCATTAAAAAAAATAAAAAACATGTGTTCTTGTCTTACATGATGATTGAGAATGATAGTCAAATTTCCCCCCAATTTCTCACAGCTTTAGTGAGACACTTAGCATCATGTAGCAGTATTGCTAAGTACTAAATAATAAATACAAACTACGAACATAATAAAACAATCACTTAGTGTACTATGTCTGCTCTCACTGGGATGCTGACTGATGAGATGTTTATTTCTTCACATTTAGATGACAAATTAATAGAGATGTCCGATAATATCGGCCTGCCGATATTATCGGCCGATAATTGCGTTAAAATCGGAAATTATCGGTATCGTTTTTTTTATTATCGGTATCGTTTTTTAAAATGTATTTATTTATTTATTTATTTTTTATTAAATCAACATAAAAAACACAAGATACACTTACAACACAAAAAACCTTCCTCCCTCATTTACACTCATTCACACTCATTCACACAAAAGGGTTATTTCTTTCTGTTATTAATATTCTGGTTCCTACATTATATATCAATATATATCAATACAGTCTGCAAGGGATACAATCCGTAAGCACACACGATTGTGCGTGCTGCTGGTCCACTAATAGTACTAACCTTTAACAGTTAATTTGACAAATTGTCATTAATTACTAGTTTCAATGTAACTGTTTTTATATTGTTTTACTTTCTTTTTTATTCAAGAAAATGTTTTTAATTTATTTATCTTATTTTATTTTATTAATTTTTTTTAAAAAGTACCTTATCTTCACCATACCTGGTTGTCCAAATTAGGCATAATAATGTGTTAATTCCACGACTGTATATATCGGTTGATATCGGTATCGGTTGATATCGGTATCTGTAATTAAAGAGTTGAACAATATCGGAATATCGGATATCGGCAAAAAGCCATTATCGGACATCCCTACAAATTAATCATAGTCATCAAAAAGGGTTGAAAAAAAAAAAAAATCCCGCAATTTACGGGTTAAAGTTGCATGTCAAAGTTGACCAATTTCTCAGTTTATGTCCACAACCTTCTACTATCCAGGTGAAAGACATGATTTATAATCTAGAATTAACTTTCACCAACTCGGAGGCGATGCAGCAGCTCACCATAAAAAAACAAAACAGTGTTACTGTTTTTTTATGTACAGTAAAATGCTGTAAAACCACAGTAAATTTAATAAAGTCTCTGTACATTTATTTTTAATTAAATTTGACAATTTGATGAATAACTTGCTTCAAAATCATAAGTCAAGCAGATACAAAGTATTTATTTATAGTTTAACAAAACATTGTTTGAATGGTTAATATGTCTATATAGCAGCATAAGCTAGTTAGCGCTCTGTGATAAAGGCACCGCTAAAAATAGATTGTCTCCGTTTTTGTTTATAATAACAATATCGCTAACACTTGGTTAATATTCAGGTTACGAGATGTAAATGGAGTATCGTTGGCGCTTTTTTGGATGTTTTTTTTTAGAAGGCTTTAAGGGCGCAATGGTGTACTCCCATTAGCTGCACTGTATTTGTCGTATTTAACGACATAGTATGCATATAAGAAAAATAAAAACATGTGTTCTTGTCTTACATGATGATTGTGAATGATCGTCACATTTCCCCCCCAAAAGAGCAGTAAGGTAGTGCATTAACAGTAAACCCCAATAAGCTTTTGGTAAAATAAATCCCCAAACATTAATTCTCCAGTATCATCACGTAAACGTCTCCTCAGCATCCGCTCTGTGTTGACGACAAGCCTCTTCTTGCTGACTATGTTCCTTCATGGTAATTTCCATTTGTTGATGATTATTTTCCCTGTGAGGACGAGCTCCTAATTGCAGCTTGCCATTTGCTGTCACTTTAATCACCATAATAAGCTCCGGTGTTAAATTAATGGCGTCTGAATGACACAAACAGCCTAATTAGTGACGTTCTCCGTAATGACGGTGGTGTCGCGGTTTTTGACGAAATGTCACGCATGTCCTCTCGCTGGCCAGTCAGCCGCACGTTATCGGCTGTCTTGACGTAGCGGTTTGACGTATCGATTGTGTCCAAGCCAGACAAATATGTGTCCGGGAAGCGTACCATTACTATTGTCATATTGGCCCACGGCACTTTATGGCTCAATAATGCTGTCATCACTCTTACTGTCACTGACCACACATTAGCTCGCCTCTTTGACGCTGATTTATTCCGTCCGCCGGCACCGGGTGGGAAAAAGAAAGAAAATCAGTCAGCATTTGTTGTGCCAAACTGTCCCTCGCCAATATCGCCTCGCAGTTCGTAGAAGTGCTCAAGAACCGCCCTATAAATTACTTTTGGGTAGGGTGACGGTCTCGCAGTCTGATAGACACCTTCCTGTTTGGACCGTCCCGAAAATTTCAAGCGGAAGCAGCCTTGAATCCTTAAACGAAGGCCTTCGCCGCGCCCGTCTGTCGCACCCATAAATAACGCGTGACAATGCGTTTGACCTTTTCCTCAAAGAGAAACTTGTCCAAACTAAGGAATTACCCTGATACCCAGAAGCTAGCAGTTCGCACTTAGCACAGCTGTAAAGTCGTGAATAAAACAGCTCGTTCAGACGTCAACTGGATCATTCCTTTTATTGTTACATCGACACATGACACTCCAGACCATACTTTTGTTTTTGCTAGTCTCTTTTTAAAGCAACAAACTTAACAGTATATACTGTCATAGGCTGATCTACATTTCTGCCAGTGGGTGCTCGAACGGGCGGTAAATTTGACGCTACTTTTCTGAGACTATGTCTACACTAAGCCGGATAACCCCATCCATCCATCTCCGCCTATCCGAGGTCGGGTCGCGGGGGCAGCAGCCTAAGCAGGGAAGCCCAGACTTCCCTCTCCCCAGCCACTTTGTCCAGCTCCTCCCGGGGGATCCCAAGGCGTTCCCAGGCCAGCCGGGAGAGATAGTCTTCCCAACGTGTCCTGGGTCTTCCCCGTGGCCTCGTACCGGTCGGACGTGCCCTAAACACCTCCCTAGGGAGGCGTTCGGGTGGCATCCTGACCAAATGCCCGAACCACCTCATCTGGCTCCTCTCAATGTGGAGGAGCAGCGGTTTTACTTTGAGCTCCTCCCGGATGACAGAGCTTCTCACCCTATCTCTAAGTGAGAGCCCCGCCACCCGGCGGAGGAAAATTATTTCGGCCGCTTGTACCCGTGATCTTGTCCTTTCGGTCATGACCCAAAGCTCATGACCATAAGTGAGGATGGGAACGTATATCGATCGGTAAATCGAGAGCTTTGCCTTTCGGCTCAGCTCCTTCTTCACCACAACGGATCGATACAGTGTCCGCATTACTGAAGACGCCGCACCGATCCGCCTGTCGATCTCACGATCCACTCTTCCCTCACTCGTGAACAAGACTCCGAGGTACTTGAACTGCTCCACTTGGGGTAAGATCTCCTCCCCGACCCGGAGATGGCACTCCATCCTTTTCCGGGCGAGAACCATGGACTCGGACTTGGAGGTGCTAATTCCCATCCCAGTCGCTTCACACTCGGCTGCGAACCGATCCAGTGAGAGCTGCAGATCTTGGCCAGATGAAGCCATCAGGACCACATCATCTGCAAATAGCAGAGACCTAATCCTGCAGCCACCAAACCAGATACCCTCAACGCCTTGACTGCGCCTAGAAATTCTGTCCATAAAGGTTATGAACAGAATCTGTGACAAAGAGCAGCCTTGGCGGAGTCCAACCCTCACTGGAAACGTGTCCGACTTACTGCCGGCAATGCGGACCAAGCTCTGACACTGATTATACAGGGAGCGGACAGCCACAATAAGACAGTCTGTTACCCCATACTCTCTGAGCACTCCCCACAGGACGTCCTGGGGTACACGGTCGAATGCCTTCTCCAAGTCCACAAAGCACATGTAGACTGGTTGGGCAAAATCCCATGCACCCTCAAGCACCCTGCCGAGAATACAGAGCTGGTCCACAGTTCCACGACCAGGACAAAAACCACACTGCTCCTCCCGAATCCGAGGCTCGACTATCCGGTGTAGCCTCCTCTCCAGTATACCCGAATAGACCCCACCGGGAAGGCTCTAACTAGCTTATGCTGCTATATAGACATATTAACCATTCAAACAATGTTTTGTTAAACTATAAATAAATACTTTGTATCTGCTTGACTTATGATTTCGAAGCAAATTATTCATCAAATTGTCATAACCCCTTAAACGAATAATTATTTAGCCTAAGCCCCGTTTCACCTACACTAAACTGTCGTTTAAGGTTCCCCTCCTCGGAAATTTTTTTACACGGGTAAGTGCGCCGTGTATTTCTTGAATCTCCGGCTCTTAGCTTTGTATGGACTCATTGATCGTTTACAAACTGAGTTCCGAGAGGAAGTGACGCCAGAGGCAAGTCATCCAGACATGCCCGTGTTTCTCCTTCCGTCTGTACAGACTCTTGTGGAAATCACACATTAATACCTTAAGAGAAAGCGATTGCAGCTATTTCGGATGCAACACAAACAACATTCATGAAGTTTGGTTCTTTTATGAATTTATTATGGGTCTACTGAAAATGTGACCAAATCTGCTGGTTTAAAAGTATACATACAGCAATGTTAAAGGCCTACTGAAATGTGATTGTCCACCTACTCAGTGGCCTAGTGGTTAGAGTGTCCGTCCTGAGATCGGTAGGTTGGGAGTTCAAATCCCGGCCGAGTCATACCAAAGACTATAGAAATGGGACCCATTACCTCCCTGCTTGGCACTCAGCATCAAGGGTTGGAATTGGGGGTTAAATCACCAAAATGATTCCCGGGCGCAGCCACCGCTGCTGCCCACTGCTCCCCTCACCTCCCAGGGGGTGATCAAGGGTGATGGGTCAAATGCAGAGAATAATTTCGCCACACCTAGTGTGTGTGTGACAATCATTGGTACTTTAACTTTTTAACTTTAACTTTATTTAAACGGGGATAGCAGGTCCATTCTATGTGTCATACTTGATCATTTCGCGATATTGCCATATTTTTGCTGAAAGGATTTAGTAGAGAACATCGACGATAAAGTTCGCAACTTTTGGTCGCTGATAAAAAAACCTTGCCTGTACCGGAAGTAGCAGACGATATACGCGTGACGTCACAGGTTGTGGAGCTCCTCACATCCGCACATTGTTTACAATCATGGCCACCAGCAGCGAGAGCAATTCGGACCAAGAAAGCGACGATTTCCCCATTAATTTGACCGAGGATGAAAGATTTGTGGATGAGGAAAGTGAGAGTGAAGGACTAGAGGGCAGTGGGAGCGATTCAGATAGGGAAGATGCTATGAGAGGCGGGTGGGACCTGATATTCAGCTGGGAATGACTAAAACAGTAAATAAACACAAGACATATATATATACTCTATTAGCCACAACACAACCAGGCTTATATTTAAAAATTAATCCCGCATAACAAACACCTTCCCCCTCCCGTCCATATAACCCGCCAATACAACTCAAACACCTGCACAACACACTCAATACCACAGCCCAAAGTACCGTTCACCTCCCCAAAGTTCATACAGCACATATATTTCCCCAAAGTTACGTACGTGACATGCACATAGCGGCACGCACGTACGGGCAAGCGATCAAATGTTTGGAAGCCGCAGCTGCATGCGTACTCACGGTAACGCGTCTGCGCATCCAACTCAAAGTCCTCCTGGTAAGAGTCTCTGTTGTCCCAGTTCTCCACAGGCCAATGGTAAAGCTTGACTGTCATCTTCCGGGAATGTAAACAATGAAACACCGGCTGTGTTATCCGGCACAACAGTCAAGGGGTGCGTTCTACGGCGGGGGTGCGTTATCCGGCACAACACCTGCCGCAATACACCGCTTCCCACCTACAGCTTTCTTCTTTGCTGTCTCCATTGTTCATTGAACAAATTGCAAAAGATTCACCAACACAGATGTCCAGAATTTTGCGATGAAAACAGACAACTTAATAGCTGGCCACCATGCTGTCCCAAAATGTCCTCGACAATCCGTGACGTCACGCGCAGGCGTCATCATACCAAGACGTTTTCAGCAGGATGTTTCGCGCAAAATTTAAAATTGTACTTTAGTAAGCTAACCCGGCCGTATTGGCATGTGTTGCAATGTTAAGATTTTATCATTGATATATAAACTATCAGACTGCGTGGTCGGTAGTAGTGGGTTTTAGTAGGCCTTTAATATTTGCTTACATGTCTCTTGGCAAGTTTCACTGCAATAAGGCGCTTTTGGTAGCCATCCACAAGCTTCTGGTAGAATTTTTGACCACTCCTCTTGACAAAATTGGTGCAGTTCAGCTAAATGTGTTTGATTTCTGACATGGACTTATCATGCTTTTTCTTCAGGACAAACTAAAATCATCAGCCCGGAGGTTGGGTCTTGGACGCAGTTGGGTTTTCCAACAGGACAATGACCCCAAACACACGTCAAAAGTGGTAAAGGAATGGCTAAATCAGGCTAGAATTAAGGTTTTAGAATGGCCTTCCCAAAGTCCTGACTTAAACGTGTGGACAATGCTGAAGAAACAAGTCCATGTCAGAAAACCAACAAATTTAGCTGAACTGCACCAATTTTGTCAAGGGGAGTGGTCAAAAATTCAACCAGAAGCTTGTGGATGGCTACCAAAAGCGCCTTATTGCAGTGAAACTTGCCAAAGGACATGTAAGCAAATATTAACATTGCTGTATGTATACTTTTGACCCAGCAGATTTGCTCACATTTTCAGTAGACCCATAATAAATTCATAAAAAAACCAAACTTCATGAATGTTTTTTGTGACCAACAAGTATGTGCTCCAATCACTCTATCACAAACAAATAAGAGTTGTAGAAATTATTGGAAATTCAAGACAGCCATGACATTAAGTGTATGTAAACTTTTGTTCACGCCTGTATTTCTTGAATCTCCAGCTCTTAGCTTTGCATGGACTCATCGATCGTTTACAAACTGAGTTCGGAGAGGAAGTGACGCCAGAACGACCTCGCCCCACACAGGAAGTGACATCAGAACGCGCCACAGACAGCTTCATAATAAAGCGGTTTCGTAACTCGGAGCTAACTACTGGAAATATGGAGGCAAGTCATCAAGACATGCCCGTGTTTCTCCTTCCTTCTGTACAAAAGCTTGTGGAAATCACACATGAATACCTTAAGACAGGGGTCGGCAACCCCCGGCTCCGGAGCCGCATGCGGCTCTTTGATCACTCTGATGCGGCTCAGCTGCATACTTGCTGACCCTCCCGATTTTTCCGGGAGACTTCCGAATCTCAGCGCCTCTCCCGTAAATCTCCCGGGGCAACGATTTTGAGGGCGTGCCGTGATGGCAGTGCCTTTAGCGTTCAATTTTACATTATCTGCGTGCCGGCCCAGTCACATGTTGTATGCGGGCTCTGCCCTACACACGTAAGTAACTGCAAGGCATACTTAGTCAACAGCCATACAGTTCACACTGAGGGTTGCCGTATAAAACAACTTTAACACTGTTACTAATATGCGCCACACTGTGGACCCACACCAAACAAGAATGACGGTAGAACATCTGCACCGTAACACAACATAAACACAACAGAACAAATACCCAGAATCCCATGCAGCACCAAATCTTCCGGGCTACATTATACACCCCCGCTACCACCAAACGCCAACCCCGCCCACCTGGGGGGGTTGGGGGTCGGGGTTTGGTGGTAGCGGGGGGGGTGTATAATGTAGCCCGGAAGACTTAGGGATGCATGGGATTCTGGGTATTTGTTCTGTTGTGTTTATGTTGTGTTACGGTGCGGATGTTCTCCAGAAATGTGTTTGTCATTCTTTTTTGAAGTGGGTTCACAGTGTGGCGCATATTTGTAACAGTGTTAAAGTTGTTTTATACGGCCACCCTCAGTGTAACCTGTATGGCTGTTGACCAAGTATGCCTTGCAGTCACTTATGTGTGTCTGCAGAAGCCTCATACAATATGTAACTGGCATGCTGTTTAAACAGGCTGTAGAGGGCGCTAAAGACAGTGCCATCACGGCACGCCCTTATTATTGTTGTTTGGGTGAAAATCAGCAGACATTCGAGAGAATAGTTGCCCCGAATTTCGGGAGTCTCCCGGAAAAATCGGGACGGTTGGCAAGTATGACGCTGTCAAGCGCCATTCATATAAAACTCGCAAAATAACGTCTCGCGGGCCACCTGTCTGGTTTATACATAGCACAAAGCAAAAAAAAACACTTTGTATGCAGTGTTATTTCATTTTAAATTTCAAAAGAGTTTTGTGGCTCACATTGTTTTCTTGAATTTGTGAAACGGGTCAAAATGGCTCTGTCAGTGGTAAAGGTTGCCGACCCCTGCCTTAAGAGAAAGCGATTGCAGCTATTTGGGATACAACACTTCTCAGACGGCAAGACAACTTTCAAATGTTCAGGTCAGCTGTGATTCTACTTACCGAAAAACTTTGTCCATTTGTCGAAGGAGAGTCAACGAGAGTGCGGGCTCTCGTAGATGTGATAAAAAAGGTAGCGTGTGCTTTGTATTACCTGGCCGTTGAGTGAAGACTACGGAAAACGGCGAATGCTTTTGGACTGGCAAAGCAGAATGTATCAATCAATCAATCAATCAATGTTTATTTATATAGCCCTAAATCACAAGTGTCTCAAAGGGCTGCACAAGCCACAACGACATCCTCGGTACAGAGCCCACATAAGGGCAAGGAAAAACTCACCCCAGTGGGACGTCGAAGTGAATGACTATGAGAAACCTTGGAGAGGACCGCATATGTGGTTAACCCCCAACGTTTTTGGTCCACAAAGTCACCAAAAACTAATGGACAATGAAGGCGAAGGCAAAAGAATGAGGAGTGTCCTGACCAGATATCTAAGTAGGGTGACGGTCTCACAGTCTGATAGACGCTTTCCTGTTTTGACCGTCCCGAAAATGTCAAAAGAAAGCAGCCTTGAATCCTTAAACGAAGGCCTTCGCCGCGCCCGTCTGTCGCACCCATAAATAACGCGTGACAACGCGCCCGCTTGCCGTTTGACCTTTTCCTCAAAGACAAACTTGTCCAAACTAAGGAATTACCCTTGACACAAGGACGCGATCTCATTCGCCGCTCGGGCGTCCTCCCATCCCGCCTGATCCGAGCGCACGTCGGGACCGGGAAAGCAATCAATGGGTTTAAACCAGGGGAGCGCAATTAGGCGGCAGGCTGGACGGAGCGCGCTCTTTGGAAGTGAAGTAAACAACCGGCTCAAACAGCTTCTCTCAATCTCCGTGCGCCTCATTGATTGTCTCTATTTTTTGATATTTCCATTCATCGTCTCCTTTGATGATGGGATTTTGCAACAGAGAGACGGAAAGATTTGTCCAAAAAAAAAGAAAAGGAAAGAAAAATCACATTATCCACGCATACGCTGCGTCATTATCTTTTAAAGGCAGGCCTGTTTAAGGATCAAATAGTAATAGACGGGTTTACTGGCAAGACAAAAAGCACAACAGAGACGGTTTTAATTACTGACATGCATAAACATGACTGACAGTTGCATGATTAAGATCAAATGAGGCACCACCTGCTGGCTGTAAGTCACATTATACCTTTTAACACCCCAAAATCAAATACAGGCACCAAGGGGTGCCCCATTTTTTGTGGCACCTCTTATGGCCGGGGTCTTTAACTACAAACCCCGTTTCCATATGAGTTGGGAAATTGTGTTAGATGTAAATATAAACGGAATACAATGATTTGCAAATCATTTTCAACCCATATTCAATTGAATGCACTACAAAGACAAGATATTTGATGTTCAAACTCATAAACTTTATTTTTTTTTTTGCAAATAACAATTAACTCAGCATTTCATGGCTGCAACACGTGCCAAAGTAGTTGGGAAAGGGCATGTTCACCACTGTGTTACATGGCCTTTCCTTTTAACAACACTCAGTAAACGTTTGGGAGCTGAGGAGACACATTTTTTAAGCTTTTCAGGTGGAATTCTTTCCCATTCTTGCTTGATGTACAGCTTAAGTTGTTCAACAGTCCGGGGGTCTCCGTTGTGGTATTTTATGCTTCATAATGCGCCACACATTTTCAATGGGAGACAGATCTGGACTACAAGCAGGCCAGTCTAGTACCCGCACTCTTTTACTATGAAGCCACGTTAATGTAACACGTGGCTTGGCTTTGTCTTGCTGAAATAAGCAGGGGCGTCTATGGTAATGTTGCTTGGATGGCAACATATGTTGCTCCAAAACCTGTATGTACCTTTCAGCATTAACGGCACCTTCACAGATGTGTAAGTTACCCATGTCTTGGGCACTAATACACCCCCATACCATCACAGATGCTGGCTTTTCAACTTTGCGCCTATAACAATTCGGATGGTTCTTTTCCTCTTTGGTCCGCAGGACACGACGTCCACAGTTTCCAAAAACAATTTGAAATGTGGACTCGTCAAACCACAGAACACTTTTCCACTTTGTATCAGTCCATCTTAGATGAGCTCAGGCCCACCGAAGCCGACAGCGTTTTTGGGTGTTGTTGATACACGGTTTTCGCCTTGCATAGGAGAGTTTTAACTTGCACTTACAGATGTAGCGACCAACTGTAGTTACTGATAGTGGGTTTCTGAAGTGTTCCTGAGCCCATGTGGTGATATCCTTTACACACTGATGTCGCTTGTTGGTGCAGTACAGCCTGAGGGATCGAAGGTCACGGGCTTAGCTGCTTACGTGCAGTGATTTCTCCAGATTCTCTGAACCCGTTGATGATATTACGGACCGTAGATGGTGAAATCCCTAAATTCCTTGCGATAGCTGGTTGAGAAAGGTTTTTCTTAAACTGTTCAACAATTTGCTCACGCATTTGTTGAGAAAGTGGTGACCCTCGCCCCATCCTTGTTTGTGAATAACTGAGCAGTTCATGGAATCTACTTTTATACCCAATCATGGCACCCACCTGTTCCCAATTTGCCTGTTCACCTGTGGGATGTTCCAAATAAGTGTTTGATGAGCATTCCTCATCTTTATCAGTATTTATTGCCACCTTTCCCAACTTCTTTGTCACGTGTTGCTGGCATCAAATTCTAAAATTAATGATTATTTGCAAAAAAAAAAAAATGTTTATCAGTTTGAACATCAAATATGTTGTCTTTGTAGCATATTCAACTGAATATGGGTTTAAAAGTTTTTGCAAATCATTGTATTCTGTTTATATTTACATCTAACACAATTTCCCAACTCATATGGAAACGGGGTTTGTACATTTGTCCAAGGGCTAAGATTTGTTTCAGCCAGATGGTTAATATTGTTGTATTTCTTAGCCTGTCTCTCAGAATCCTTTTATATGTCATGCAGCAAAACACTCAAGTCCAGATTTAACAAAGTTGTGATGTATTTTTTGAAAAGTCCACCGTAAGTTAAATTTCTTCGAAAGATTGTTTACTTTGTTACAAATTACCCTAAATTCCGGACTATAAGCCGCTACTGTTCTCCTACGCTTTGAAACTTGCGGCTTTTAAAGCTGTGCGGCTAATTTAAAGTTACAGTACCACTGATAGTCACACACACACTAGGTGTGGTGAAATTATTCTCTGCATTTGACCCATCCCCTTGTTCCACTCCCTGGGAGGTGAGGGGAGCAGTGAGCAGCAGCTGTGGCCGCGCTCGGGAATCATTTTGGTGAATAACCCCCAAGTTGTATTTCTTAGCCTGTCTCTCAGAATCCTTAACATGTAATGCAGCAGAACACTCAGGTCCAGATTTAATCGGGGACTGCGTAAAAGTTGTGATGTATCTTTTGAAAAGTCCTCCGCAAATTAAATTTCTTCGAAAGATTGTTTACTTTGTTACAAATCACCCTAAGTTCCGGACTATAAGCCGCTACTGTTTTTCTTACGCTTTGAACCTTGGGACTTATAAAACTGTGCGGCTAATTTATTGAATTTTCCGAAGCGAGGTCACTCACTGCGAGTTCTCCTGGGTGAACGCCTTGTCAGGCGTGTCGCTGACAGTTTGGTTGTGTTCAGGTTTTTCTCTGTGTTTGTGTTTTATTTCCTGTCAACGCTCTTATTTTGGTTTCCTGCTTGTCTCCCTGAGCACTGTTTCCCCTCACCTGCAGCTGATTGGCAGCCTGGCCACAACTGGTGTCAATCAGCCGGCTACTATTTATACCTGCCTCGCCCTCCAGTCAGTGCTGGAGTATTGTTAGGTGTGTCCTGGTTCCTGTTTGCCATATCCTGTATGCTGTGTCCAGTTCTCCTTGTTTCCTGTTTGCTGGTTCCTGTTTGTTGTCTCCAGTTTGCCTGTTTACTGCTTCCTGCTTCCTGATTCCTGTTTTCCTGCATTTTCTTTGGACATTAAAATCATGTTTTCCTGCAACAAGCCTGCCATCTCTGCATTTTGGGGTTCGTCACCAACACTTCCTGACACACCTACAGTATTTCCCGCTGTTTAAAGCTTTGAACGGGATGTAGAAGTGCCGGTCCAGCTTCTAATCACCCGTAGGATTCTTAATTTATCACTCCAAGCAAGGTTTTTAAGTTTTACAATATAACTAAAACATACTAAACCATCCCATTTGTGATGTCTGCAGGAGTGGATTCCGTGGTAACTTGGCTAATTGACAGCTCATTGAGGTGTGTAAGAAATTTCAAGTCAGTCTGACTGAAAATTACAGTATCGAGCCCCTTACTTTTTTCATATGACAAAACTTTCAATATGAAAGTTTCAAGGAAACATATTTAGAATCGCTGTCAACAGACCACTGGGATGGAACACAAACTTATCGACTTGACCTTTGAGCCAAGGGACTTTGGCCGTGTTTCGTCGAACAGCATTCCAAAAATATTTGGACTCTGACTTGAACAGAAATAGATGAATTATCCACTCAATGCACGTCTGCCAGATCTCCTTTCAGCAAAGCCTAACAACGCCTACAGTACATGATTAACCCCACAACCCGAAACAACATGTTTTTAAATCGTCTTATGAAAAAACGTATCTGGGCAAAGCCATCTGGTGCAGCGATGGAGGGGTCACAAGAAGTCACTGGATAATTGATGCCTCCGCGGCGTTTACGGCCATTTTTGTGGCACTTAACAAGCTTGGCAGGTGGAGCGGGCAAGTGGTCAATAGCACCAACACGCCCCCTCAAACCTCGGAGGAGATGACCATTGGTCTTTCTTTAAAGGGGAACATTATCACAATTTCAGAATGGTTAAAACCATTAAAAATCAGTTCCCAGTGGCTTATTATATTTTTCGAAGTTTTTTTCAAAATTTTACCCATCACGCAATATCCCTAAAAAAAAGCTTCAAAGTGCCTGATTTTAACCACCCGTCCATTTTCCTGTGACGTCACATAGTGAAGCCAACACAAACAAACATGGCGGAAAGAACAGCAAGCTATAGCGACATTAGCTCGGATTCAGACTCTGATTTCAGCGGCTTAAGCGATTCAACAGATTACGCATGTATTGAAACGGATGGTTGTAGTGTGGAGGCAGGTAGCGGAAACGAAATTGAAGAAGAAACTGAAGCTATTGAGCCATATCGGTTTGAACCGTATGCAAGCGAAACCGACGAAAACGACACGACAGCCAGCGACACGGGAGAAAGCGAGGACGAATTCGGCGATCGCCTTCTAACCAACGATTGGTATGTGTTTGTTTGGCATTAAAGGAAACTAACAACTATGAACTAGGTTTACAGCATATGAAATACATTTGGCAACAACATGCACTTTGAGAGTGCAGACAGCCCAATTTTCATCAATTAATATATTCTGTAGACATACCCTCATGTCAGCAGGCCAGGGAAGCTAGGGTCGATATTCTTCTCTTGATCATCTTCGGTGGCATAAGGGACGGTGTGAGCCAAGACATCCAGGGGGTTTAGCTCGCTCGTCTGCGGGAACAAACTGCCGCCATTGCTTGCCGTGCTACCGAGGTCCTTTGTCCCTGAATTGCTCACACACTCCGGCAGATTCAATGGGGGTCTGCCGGCAGATTTCTTTGACTTTATCGTTGGAAATGCATCTGCTTTGAGTGTCGCAGGATATCCACACATTCTTGCCATCTCTGTCGTAGCATAGCTTTCGTCGGTAAAGTGTGCGGAACAAACGTCCAATTTCTTGCCACTTTCGCAACTTTGGGCCACTGGTGCAACTTGAATCCGTCCCTGTTCGTGTTGTTACACCCTCCGACAACACACCGACGAGGCATGATGTCTCCAAGGTACAGAAAACAGTCGAAAAAACGGAAAATAACAGAGCTGATTTGACTCGGTGTTTGAGAAAATGGCGGATTGCTTCCCGATGTGAATACTAGAAAGGCGTTTAATTCGCCAAAATTCACCCATTTAGAGTTCGGAAATCGGTTAAAAATATATATGGTCTTTTTTCTACAACATCAAGGTATATATTGACGCTTACATAGGTCTGGTGATAATGTTCCCCTTTAATAATTTCACACATAAGTCGCTCCTGAGTATAAGTCGCACCCCCGGCCAAATTATGAAAAAAACTGCGACTTATAGTCCGAACAATACGGTACCCCAGGGCAGCTGTGGCTCCAAATGTAGTTTACCACCACCAGGTGTGAATGAATGATGGGTTCCCACTTCTCTGTGAGCGCTTTGAGTATCTAATAATAGAAAATGATTATTATTATGTATTAAGGCTGCAGCTAACAATTGTTTTTCTATTGATTAATCTACAGATTATTTTTTCGATTAATCGGTTAAACTATAGATTATTTTTCGATTAATCTATAGATTATTTTTCCTTTTAACGATTATTTTTTTATTTAAAATTAAGATGAAAAAATAAATGTAGGCCAGTTTTTTCAAAAGGCATGGCTTTTATTTACAAAAAAAAAAGTATGGCCACTCAGTCAACATTGACAACAACATGACAAAATATTCTGTAACAATGTAAACATTTAAAACTTTTAACATTTAACAATATTAAAAGTAGCTTATTTGCTTTTTAATGTGCAAATGCAAAATAAACATACAGTGCAAATCTTAATATTCTGCAATAGTATAAGCATTTCAAAAGTAAAAGTATTGTTTATTTTGCTTTAAAATGTGCAAAAATAAAGATAAACATCCAATTCAAAAAAGTGCGTATTTCCTTGAATTGGCGCCGGTATATAGTATTCGCATGCCTCGAATTACTGCCGGGTCAAACTCGTTTCGCAAAATAATTAGCGCATGCTTGGCCTTACCGCCGGCTCAGGATTAACGCCGGATCAAACTCGTTTCGCAAAATATTAATTTTATTAGTGCATGTCTGGAATTTTCGCCGGGTCAAACGTTTTGCAAAATAATTAGCATATGTCTAGAACTTCCGCCAGGCCATACTCGTCACTTTTAACATGGAGGATTACATATCTAAAATAAAACAGTTTTCTAAACTGGACTTTCAGTCGAAGCAGGAGGTAATACTTAAAGGAATATCTCCATCGAGACAGAGAGACTTTTAAAACTGAAGAAAGATAAGGAAGACTTCTATAAACAAGTTATCGATGCTTTTGATCAGAAGCAGCTGCGCATGGACTCATAAGTAAAGGCAAGACCATAATAACGTTTTTTTTATTAAATGTGCTTTTCATGATGGTATCCTTACATCACTCAAATTTATGGTAAGCGCAGGAGTGAGAAGAGGTTTTAAATTAATTAGCGCCCCGGCGGCTACTCAAGGAAATATGGTATGAGACGCGTCGACGCACAAAAACGGCGTCGACGTGTTTACGTAATCGATGACGTTGACTACGTTGACGCGTCGTTTCAGCCTTATTATGTATAACAACAGGAAGCCAGCTGGCATTAGCACAATGTTTTTATTTGCTTTCACTCGGCCCTTGAACGATATGTCGTCATAAAATGTGCAAGTATAGGTTGATTTTCACTTTTTGTGTTTAATTGTAGATTCCATTTTTATAAGCCAATGGCATGATTACATGCGCCATACTGTTAAAGGGGTCATCCATCCATCCATCCATTTTCTACCGCTTATTCCCTTCGGGGTCGCGAGGGGCGCTGGAGCCTATCTCAGCTACAATCGGGCGGAAGGCGGGGTACACCCTGGACAAGTCGCCACTTCATCGCAGGGCCAACACAGATAGACAGACAACATTCACACTCACATTCACACACTAGGGCTCACATTCACACACTAGGGCCAATTTAGTGTTGCCAATCATAATATTTTTTTTTTGTACATTTCAAACACGTCCTTGGAGTCTACATAATATGTAATGGTGGTTATACCGCATAATTTGAACCATGTCAGTAAACCATTCCATCCCTAAACAAGTGATGGTGATGATGGCTAAACAGGCTAACTCTGTTTTAGCATTACAAATTTAATTTTGCACAATGGAGGACCCTTAATGACAGATTATCTCTGGCTTGTTGTTGCGTCTTTCTGAAATGGAAACAATGCGACTTATTCGAATGCAGATGCGCTTCAGGGCGCAGATGTTGAACGCCGTTATCAGTCGCCATCCTGACTCATGTGTGGAAGCGTGACATTTAGGGAATAAACAGTCTGCCATTTCTCTATTGTTGTTCTTTTTTGGGGCTTAGACAAGCATCTGAATACATTAACAAAAAAGATACAATCAAAGCGATTTAAACGGTATGTGGATAATGGAGTCAGATGGTTGCATGGTTCTTCTAGGATGACTTACCAAGAAGGTCCTTTGAACCATAAACGCTGCAATACTCTGCTTCCATACTTCTGTCATGCAGCTGAAGGAATCGGTTCTCCGAGTGCTGCTATTTATGTGAAACCTGGACGGTGTCAGACATTACACATCAATCACAGATCTAAGTGTCAATGATCGATTTTCAAACACCCTACTTTGTCATTGTGAAGCGTCTCCCAGGGGAAAGCCGAAGAAAGTGGCAGGGATAACCGGAGAGCTCGTTAGACAAAAAAAAAAATGTTTCCTTCCGCACGAAGCGGCGCTCAAGCGAGGCCTTGATGATGAGTTCCTCTTCTTTTGTTTTGTCCTTGTCTGTTTGCAAGTTCTGTGTTTTTACTTTAAGAAGCTACAAACCCCGTTTCCATATTAGTTGGGAAATTGTGTTAGATGTAAATATAAACGGAATACAATGATTTGCAAATCATTTTCAACCCATATTCAGTTGAATGCACTACAAAGACAAGATATTTGATGTTCAAACTCATAAACTTTATTTTTTTTTTGCAAATAATAATTAACTTAGAACTTCATGGTTGCAACATGTGCCAAAGTAGTTGGGAAAGGGCATTTTCACCACTGTGTTACATGGCCTTTCCTTTTAACAACACTCAGTAAACGTTTGGGGACTGACGAGACACATTTTTTAAGCTTCTCAGGTGGAATTCTTTCCCATTCTTGCTTGATGTACAGCTTAAGTTGTTCAACAGTCCGGGGTCTCCGTTGTGGTATTTTAGGCTTCATAATGCGCCACACATTTTCAATGGGAGACAGGTCTGGACTACAGACAGGCCAGTCTAGTACCCGCACTCTTTTACTATGAAGCCACATTGATGTAACACGTGTCTTGGCATTGTCTTGCTGAAATAAGCAGGGGCGTCCATGGTAACGTTGCTTGGATGGCAACATATATTGCTCCAACCCTGTATGTACCGTTCAGCATTAATGGCGCCTTCACAGATGTGTAAGTTACCCATGTCTTGGGCACTAATACACCCCCATACCATCACAGATGATGCCTTTTCAACTTTGCGCCTATAACAATCCGGATGGTTCTTTTCCTCTTTGGTCCGGAGGACACGACGTCCACAGTTTCCAAAAACAATTTGAAATGTGGACTCGTCAGACCACAGAACACTTTTCCACTTTGTATCAGTCCATCTTAGATGAGCTCAGGCCCAGTGAAGCCGACGGCGTTTCTGAGTGTTGTTGATAAACGGTTTTCGCCTTGCAAAGGAGAGTTTTAACTTGCACTTACAGATGTAACGACCAA
The DNA here is from genome assembly GCF_033978685.3 of Nerophis lumbriciformis. Lineage (NCBI taxonomy): Eukaryota > Metazoa > Chordata > Actinopteri > Syngnathiformes > Syngnathidae > Nerophis > Nerophis lumbriciformis. The sequence goes on from NC_084554.2 coordinate 41,038,158, forward strand.
CTGTAGTTACTGACAGTGGGTTTCTGAAGTGTTCCTGAGCCCATGTGGTGATATCCTTTACACACTGACGTCGCTTGTTGATGCAGTACAGTTTGAGGGATCGAAGGTCACGGGCTTAGCTGCTTACGTGCAGTGATTTCTCCAGATTCTCTGAACCCTTTGATGATATTACAGACCGTAGATGGTGAAATCCATAAATTCCTTGCAATAGCTGGTAGAGAAAGGTTTTTCTTAAACTGTTCAACAATTTGCTCACGCATTTGTTGACAAAGTGGTGGCCCTCGCCCCATCCTTGTTTGTGAATGACTGAGCATTTCATGGAATCTACTTTTATACCCAATCATGGCACCCACCTGTTCCCAATTTGCCTGTTCACCTGTGGAATGTTCCAAATAAGTGTTTGATGAGCATTCCTCAACTTTATCAGTATTTATTGCCACTTTTCCCAACTTCTTTGTCACGTGTTGCTGGCATCAAATTCTAAAGTAAATTATTATTTGCAAAAAAAAAAATGTTTATCAGTTTGAACATCAAATATGTTGTCTTTGTAGCATATTCAACTGAATATGGGTTGAAAAGGATTTGCAAATCATTGTATTCCGGTTATATTTAGATCTAACACAATGTCCCAACTCATATAGAAACGGGGTTTGTATTTTGACAGTCAAATGAAAGAGAACGGAGCTAATTGCTTGCTTGTGCGCAGTCCCATGGCAATGACCATTTGTAGCAGAGTGTGGTAATGTGGTACCACTTTAACACACAGCCCCAAGTTCACTGATTTTGGCCCCAAAGTTTCCTTAATTAGAGTGGACTCCCTTCCTGGTTATGTGGCGTGCTGAACGTTACGAGGTTGAATCCTAGTTAATGAGGTTTGAACAGTAACGAGAGGGAAGGGCGGCGGTGATGCTTCTGCCCGGGTCGGCGGTCTGGAGGTGCCGGGGCCAACCCCGGGCTCATTACTACGCTTGAGAAGAGACAACAGTGGTGCTGTGACCCCCTGTGGGCCCACTCATTAGCCTGCATCATTCCGCCGGCGGGGGCCCACTAGCTTGAAGGTGTGGGCAAAGCAGTTGACAGAATGAGGGGGGAAATGACCCTCACAGGAGCACAAATAGGTGATGACGGCAGGTTGCTCAGTTAAAGTTTAACGCTGAGTTTGAGACCCTGTCTACATTAAGCCGTATAACTCATTAAATTAATAAAAATTCAGCCTAAGCCCCGTTTCGGCCACACTAAATCATCGTTTAAGGTTCCCCTCCTTGGATAATTTTTTTACACGGGTAAGTGTGCCGTCTACAGTCGTGGTCAAAAGTTGACATACACTTGTAAAGAACATATTGTCATGGCTGTCTTGAGTTTACAATCATTTCTACAACTCTTATTTTTTTGTGATAGAGTAATTGGAGCACATACTTGTTGGTCACAACAAAACATTCATGAAGTTTGGTTCTTTTATGAATTTATTATGAGTCTACTGAAAATGTGAGCAAATCTGCTGGGTCAAAAGTATACATACAGCAATGTTAATATTTGCTTACATGTCCCTTGGCAAGTTTCACTGCAATAAGGCGCTTTTGGTAGCCATCCACAAGCTTCTGGTTGAATTTTTGACCACTCCTCTTGACAAAATTGGTGTAGTTCAGCTAAATTTGTTGGTTTTTGACATGGACGTCTTAGGCTTTTTCTTCAGGACAACCTAAAATTATCAGCCAGGAGGTTGGGTCTTGGGCGCAGTTGGGTGTTCCAACAGGACAATGACCCCAAACACACGTCAACAGTAGTAAAGGAATGGCTAAATCAGGCTAGAATTTGGTAACGGTACCAAAATGTTGGTATCGGGACAATAGTTGATTTTGCGTAATAGGTCCCCTTTAATGTTTTGTTTCTCTGATTCGGTCTTCCACTTCCTGTCCTTTGCTTTCTTTTTACTTTCTTAGTTCCGATGGCCGGATGGCAGGACATCAAACACGCACGTCAACTGTGGAATCAAAACTTGTGTTTTTTTTCTTGTGTGAGCGAAGCAGGGACATTAAGGTGTAACAATATACCTTTTGGTGCCGCTCCAACAGTTCAACCTGGGGAATATTTGCTCAAGAAGAGGCCTCCTGTTGAAGTGTGTTAGAATTAGAATTAGAAATACTTTAATAATCCCCGGGGGGAAAATAAGATTCTCAGCAAAATCAGCAGACAAACATTACAGGGAGACAGAACAGGATCGCCAACGGGTCTGCCAACGTCCGGCACCCTATACAAAAAAGGTGAGAAACAGGTAAACGCTGGGCCCCTGGAGAGGGGGTCCAGACTTTGGCCAAGGAAAAGAAAAACTCATAGCCATAGCACACATAAACGTATGTGTAAGAGGGAAACATCAAAGAACACAAAGGACATTAAAGACATTAAAAGAGCAGAGCTGATGCAAGCAGCCATTTCTACATACAGCTACAAAAGTAAAACAAAAACAAACAAAAAGAAAATAAACCCATATACACTGTGGTTGCCTCTGCGGTGTTCCACACCATTGTCTGCTGGGGTGGGGGGTGTCAGGTTTAAACACTGATGACATCTATGAAACAGACGAGAAGCAAGGAATCATGCAGAGACAGAGTTAAATTTGGCTCAATTGAGGAGACACGTGTTTTGAGCTGTACTCTAGTTACAGATCCAAACTACGCTCTAAAAGTCCAGCCTGCGTGCTTCCTCTATTTATTTGGGAGGTCCCTGTTTACATCACCGAAGCTGTCGCAGAGGGAAGGGGGTAATCTCGACAACTCCAGTTAGACTTGAAAGATACATCTCCTGGATGCACTGGGACACATCATCAGTGATGTATCCTGGATTCATCGGGTGTTTCGGGTCTCGCAACATCAGACACCCTCGTCCAGGCGACCCAGCCGGGGTGATCAAGTCACTGCTTGTGTCCCAGTAGCAACCCAAGGATCTGCCCTTTTCAGCCACAACCACCTCGTGGCTTTCTCTGCCGCTTCACTTGTGGATTGAATGGCCCTCCTTTTGGCCGCCCCTTTGACTCCCAATCGGCCAAGCACTTTGCAGAGGGAGCGTCCTGCAAAGCCACGGCAGCCAACTTCTATTGGCTCATAGAAAGTACTCTAGCCCCTGCCCCTGCAGTCCTCCACCAGCTCCTGATACTTGGCACGTTTTCTTTCGTTGGCTTCCTCAATCCGCTCCTCCCAAGGCACTGTTAGTTCCAGCATGATGAGGTGTTTTGAAGCCTCTGAGATGATAATCATGTCTGGCCGTAGAGATGTTTTTACAATGTGCTGGGGGAACCTCAGTTGTTTTCCCAGGTCAACGTGTAGCTGCCAATCAAGGGCTGTGTGAAGGAGTCCTGTTATTGTCTTTGGACGTGTACGAGACACAATATATGATTATACAAAAATGCTAATGTGTTGACGCTGGTGATATCGCCTTGTCTCTGCTTTGTCTGCGTCACGGCGGTGTCTGGCCTTGGCAGTCAGCAGGCCGTTCCTGTACACCAGGGGTGCTCATTACGTCGATCGCGAGCTACCGGTCGATCTCGGAGGGTGTGTCAGTCGATCACCAGCCAGCCATTAAAAAAATAGTTCTAAAAATGAGCGATCATAAATCTTCACTATGACGTCACTTTCGTCACTTGATTGACATTCACGGCACCCGAGGGTCTTCTGAGATGACGCTGGCTGCTGCCAGCTCATTAAAATTACCAACTGGAAGGTGAGAAACACTTTATTTCAACAGACTCTGGCGCCGTACCTGTCGTCAAAACTCCAAAGACCGACTGCACAGTTGCACAATAAAAGCGCTGCTTCATCCTGCCTGCGCTACCAAAATAAGAGTCTCAGAAAGCTGGCGTGCACAAGCTAGCAAGCTACGGAGTTTGCCAACAATGTATTTCTTGTAAAGTGTATACAAAGGAGTACGGAAGCTGGATAAATAAGATGCCAAAAACCAACCACTTTCATGTGGTATTGGACAGAAAGGAGGACTTTTTTTCTCCTCCATTCGAAAATGCGGACCTTATCAGCACCACTGTCTGATTCCAATCAATGCAAGTCATCACAATCAGGTAATACACCAACTTATATTCTTGTCTTCATGAAAGAAAGGAATCTATATGTGTTAAACATGCTTGTATTATCATTAAACACCTTTAACTTGTTAACAATATTAACTATATGTGTTAAACATGCTTGTATTATCTTTAAACACCTTTAACTTGTTAACAATATTAACTATGTGTTAAACATTCTTGTATTATCATTAAACACCTTTAATTTATTAACAATATTAACTATATGTGTTAAACATGCTTTCATTATCACTAAACATCTTTAACTTGTTAACAATATTAACTATATGTGTTAAACATGTTTGCATTATCTTTAAACACCTTTAACTTATTAACAATATTAACTATATGTGTTAAACATACTTGTATTTTCATTAAACACCTTTAATTTATTAACAATATTAACTATATGTATTAAACATATTTGTATTTTCATTAAACACCTTTAATTTATTAACAATATGAACTATATGTGTTAAACATGCTTGTATTATCATTAAACACCTTTAACTTGTTAACAAAAACATATGTTTCATAAATAAGTAAATATAAATTATATATATGAATGAGGTAGATCCCCACGACTTGATCAATTGAAAAGTAGCTCGCCTGCAGAAAAAGTGTGAGCACCCCTGCTGTACACAAACTGGCTTGCAATCTTTTGGATTGCCAGCTTTGCACAGACAAAGAAAAATACTGCTTCAGCACAATTGACAATAATTATAGCAACGGCCCTTAAGCATAAACGTTGTGTGATAATATATACATAATTATTCTAACAGGGGAGCATAGCCAGAGACAGGAGCAGACCCAACAAAGCAACCAAGAGAGCCAGTCCGCATGGATGAGCGAGTGTTGTCCTATTATGGATGACTTAGTTTTTACTGCAAAAAACAAAACAAAACAGCTTTCAGTTGTCCTGCATGCAAAAGTGATGTCACGACATGGAAATCCTATCAGTCAAAAAAGTTAAACTCATCCTATACAGGACATCTTTCTCCCCTCCCGCCGTCGACCTGTCAGTTTCTATCGCGCCACCAGCGCTAAGCCACACGAGTCAGCTCGACCTGGCTCATCCTGTCACCCCCTCTCGCTTCCCATCCTTCGCCCGTCCCTTTTTTCTCGGTCGCGGTGCTAAGGCGAGCTAAAAAGGCAGAACAAGACATCCAAAAATGTGCTCCGTTTGATGCCGCTGCCTGTTTCCCGGCGGAACGTCATGGGGTGCTCCTCGCTTTGAGGTGGCCAATTCTTCTGCCTGTTGCTGCTGTTTGTTATCCAGGGCTGGCAAGAATCCATCTTCTATATCTTTGATCTCTATTCATTTATGTTCCCCTGCCTATTTATGGCCACTTGGTTTGGTTTAACATTATTTCCTGATCCCCCAAGGGGAATCTTTCAGAGTGAGAGATTGGTGTGAGGGGATATGCACCTATGTCACACACCCAGATCAGCGGAAGCTTTGGTATATCGCCTAAGGACACCTCTGTCTAGTGTCTGCCAATTTACATATTTCCTGCCTGCAGCAGGTCTAGAACCATCGACATCAGCAGTCCTCGAGCCAACACCCTTTAATAACGTTTTGTCTCCAAGTACATTTTGGGAACCCTTTCTGCCCCCACCAGGCTCGTTTCTACCAAATCAAAACCATACCATCTGCTTTTCAGTTTGTTTTATCCTCCTGGGAGCTAGAATACTCTGCAGTGGGCATTTGTTTGAGGAAATGGACCTACAATAAATGTCCACTGCAGAAGGCACTGGTTCTGAGGGAGATACAGTCGTGGTCAAAAGTTTACATACACTTGAAAAGAACATAATGTCATGGCTGTCTTGAGTTTCCAATCATTTCTACAACTCTTAATTTTTTTGTGATAGAGTGATTGTAGCACATACTTGTTGGTCACAAAAAACATTCATGAAGTTTGGTTCTTTTATGAATTTATTATGGGTCTACTGAAAATGTGAGCAAATCTGCTGGGTCAAAAGTATACATACAGCAATGTTAATATTTGCTTACATGTCCCTTGGCAAGTTTCACTGCAATAAGGCGCTTTTGGTAGCCAGAGAAACCTGCGAAACAGGCTTGTAGGGTTGAAATAGCCTCTGTGTTTTTTTCCACACACACACACACACACACATATATATATATATATATATATATATATATATATATATATATATATACACAGTATATATATATATATATGTGTGTGTATATATGTATATATATATATATATATATATATATATATATATATATATATATATATATATATATATACACACACATACAGCTAGATGTATGTATGTATGTATGTGTATATATATATATATATATATATATATATATATATACCGTATTTTTCGGAGTATAAGTCGCTCCGGAGTATAAGTCGCACCGGCCGGAAATGCCTAATAAAGAAGGAAAAAAACATATAAGTCGCACTGGAGTCTAAGTCGCATTTTTTGGGGAAATTTATTTGATAAAACCCAACACCAAGAATAGACATTTGAAAGGCAATTTAAAACAAATAAAGAATAGTGAACAACAGGCTGAATAAGTGTACGTTATATGACGCATAAATAACCAGCTGAGAACGTGCCTGGTATGTTAACGTAAAATATTATGGTAAGAGTCATTCAAATAACTATAACATATAGAACATGCTATACGTTTACCAAACAATCTGTCACTCCTAATCGCTAAATCCCATGAAATCTTATACGTCTAGTCTCTTACGTGAATGAGCTAAATAATATTAATTGATATTTTACGGTAATGTGTTAATAATTTCACACATAAGTCGCTCCTGAGTATAAGTTACACCCCATTTAAGGGAAGATCATTTAAGGGAAGAATGTAATACAACACCTCAGTAGAAGCATTTAAGTCCCATCTTAAAACTCATTTGTATACTCTAGCCTTTAAATAGCCCCCCTGTTAGACCAGCTGATCTGCCGTTTCTTTTCTTTTCTCCTCTGCTCCCCTATTCCTTGTGGAGGGAGGGGGGGGGGGGGGGGGCACAGGTCCGGTGGCCATGGATGAAGTGCTGGCTGTCCAGAGTCGGGACCCGGGGTGGACCGCTCGCCTGTGCATCGGCTGGGAACATCTCTGAGCTGCTGACCCGTCTCCGCTCGGGATGGTGTCCTGCTGGCCCCACTATGGACTGGACTCTTACTATTATGTTGGATCCACTATGGACTGGACTCTCACAATATTATGTCAGACCCACTCGACATCCATTGCTTTCGGTCTCCCCTAGAGGGGGGGGGGGGGGGGGGGGGGGGTTACCCACATATGCGGTCCTCTCCAAGGTTTCTCATAGTCATTCACATCGACGTCCCACTGGGGTGAGTTTTTCCTTGCCCTTATGTGGGCTTTGTACCGAGGATGTCGTTGTGGCTTGTGCAGCCCTTTGAGACACTTGTGATTTAGGGCTATATAAATAAACACTGATTGATTGATTGAACATATCAATACAAAGTGTCAAGACAGAATAAACTCTCTGCTGCTGCAGCAACAGAGATACAGTCTATGAGATATATAGATATCTAATGTATTCATACATTGTTTATGTAGCATGTATAACCTAATCATATTGTTTCTTGAATTTAAAAATAGCTGACCGTTTTTTTCCCCCCTTGTCTGGGATTATATTTTTGATCTCGGACGTCTGGTCACTTATAGCATATAAGAAAATGATATTACTGTTAAGCAAACTATGAATAATAAAACACGCCAAAACATGTGTCCTTTATCATAGCTACACGTATGACACAAAAGGGGGTGAAAATCAGTGGTATTCAGTGAGGTAAGATGAATTAAATGCGCTGACAGTTCATTGCTCCTGCCCAATGAATTGCACTGAGTGGAGCGGTTCACCACTCCAAGATGGCGGTCCCGCGTCTCGTCAGCGCCAGTAGGCAGTAGCGCTCGATGCTGCTTCTACTTATAAGATGTCTATGGTCACTCTGCTTTCCAAGTATTAAAAATGGCCATACTTTTATCCAACGGACCATTTGTTTTTAAAATAAATCCAAACGTTAGCCACACTTTAGATTTAATATTCAAGCGGTGCATTGTGGCGACTTGTCCAGGGTGTACCCCGCCTTCCGCCCGAGTGCAGCTGTGATAGGCTCCAGCACCCCCGCAAACCTGAGAGTTAGCGGCATAAGCGCCAATGTTTATTCAGTATGGTTGCATTGCTTTTTTTTTTTTAGTTCATACAAACTATTGTTGCCTTAACATGAGTCCTTCATCTGTATGCACATCATACTTTGCTTTGTGTGCTTATTTCTACAGTAACTTCATTGTGGAGACGACCAATAAACAACCCCAAGTTGGAAGTTTTTCCATCTCTAATTTAAAGCACCGTTTACCTATCTGCTAATCTAAATTCCAACATCCAGAAAGAGCAGAATGATATATGTAAACAAACCAGGGGTGTGCGAAGTTACATTATTGTAAAAAAATACGCACCAACAATTGAAAGATACAGCAAAATTATACACTGTAACAAGAAAAATATATGTTGATAGTTTACCGATACTAGTATAGTATCGCGGTACTAATGAATCAAAAACGGTACTATACTCTGTTTGAAAAGTACCGGTTTCCAATTTATTTATTTATTCTTTTTTTTAACGGTTTACGTGCAGAGGAGCGTGTTCGGCAGCGCACAATCACCGAGTACTTACAAGCAGACACAGTGTATCAACAGAAAAGGGAGAATGGACGCAGTTTCGCCCAAAAACTAAAGATAAAGGTGAAGCTATAACACCGTAACGTCCTCAGGAAGAGGTGATTTAAGACATGGCTAGCTAGCTAGCAGCGAACATCCATCCTTAGCTACTTCTAAATCACTAATCCTCGCCTCCATGGCGACAAATAAAGTACGTTTCTTACAAGTATCATCCCTGCAGGACGTGGAATAGCTAAACATGCTTCACTACACACCGTAGGAGGATAGAATTGCTCACCGGCGTCACCGCTAACAAAAGCGAGCGTGCCTGAATGTAAAAAAATGCTATGGGTGGATCTACACCTGAAATCCATTGTAATGATACCAAATACAAGCATATCTAGTTGATACTACTATGATTAAATCTATATTTTTTATTGTCACAAAATCTTTTTTCCTTTCTTTAAAATGTATATTATGTTAATAAACAAAGACAACATATTTGATGTTCAAACTGATTTTTTTTTGCAAATAATTATTAACTTTAGAATTTGATGCCAGCAACACGTGACAAAGAAGTTGGGAAAGGTGGCAATAAATACTGATAAAGTTGAGGAATGCTCATCAAACACTTATTTGGGACATCCCACAGGTGAACAGGCAAATTGGGAACAGGTGGGTGCCATGATTGGGTATAAAAGTTGATTCCATGAAATGCTCAGTCATTCACAAACAAGGATGGAGCGAGGGTCACCACTTTGTCAACAAATGTGTGAGCAAATTGTTGAACAGTTTAAGAAAAACCTTTCTCAACCAGTTATTGCAAGGAATTTAGGGATTTCACCATCTACGGTCCGTAATATCATCAAAGGGTTCAGAGAATCTGGAGAAATCACTGCACGTAAGCAGCTAAGCCCATGACCTTTGATCCCTCAGGCTGTACTGCATCAACAAGCAACATCAGTGTGTAAAGGATATCACCACATGGGCTCAGAAACACTTCAGAAACCCACTGTCAGTAACTACAGTTGGTCGCTACATCTGTAAGTGCAAGTTGAAACTCTCCTATGCAAGGCGAAAACCGTTTATCAACAACACCCAGAAACGCTGTCGGCTTTGCTGGGCCTGAGCTCATCTAAGATGGACTGATACCAAAGTGGAAAAGTGTTCTGTGGTCTGACGAGTCCACATTTCAAATTGTTTTTGGAAACTGTGGACGTCGTGTCCTCCGGACCAAAGAGGAAAAGAACCATCCGGATTGTTATCGGCGCAAAGTTGAAAAGCCAGCATCTGTGATGGTATGGGGGTGTATTAGTGCCCAAGACATGGGTAACTTACACATCTGTGAAGGCGCCATTAATGCTGAAAGGTACATACAGGTTTTTGAGCAACATATGTTGCCATCCAAGCAACGTTACCATGGATGCCCCTGCTTATTTCAGCAAGACAATGCCAAGCCACGTGTTATATCAATGTGGCTTCATAGTAAAGGAGTGCGGGTACTAGACTGGCCTGCCTGTAGTCCAGACCTGTCTCCCATTGAAAATGGTTGGCGCATTATGAAGCCTAAAATACCACAACGGAGACCCCCGGACTGTTGAACAACTTAAGCTGTACATCAAGCAAGAATGGGAAATAATTCCACCATCAGTTCCCAATCATTTACTGAGTGTTGTTAAAAGGAAAGGCCATGTAACACAGTGGTGAACATGCCCTTTCCCAACTACTTTGGCACGTGTTGCAGCCATGAAATTCTAAGTTAATTATTATTTGCAAAAAATAAATAAAGTTTATGAATTTGAACATCAAATATCTTGTCTTTTTAGTGCATTCAATTGAATATGGGTTGAAAAGGATTTGCAAATCATTGTATTCCGTTTATATTTACATCTAACACAATTTCCCAACTCATATGGAAACGGGGTTTGTACTTGGTATCAGATCGATACCTAAATTTGCGGTATCATCCAAAACTAATGTAAAGTATCAAACAACAGAAGAATAAGTGATTATTACATTTAAACAGAAGTGTAGACAGAACATGTTAAAAGAGAAAGTAAGCAGATATTAACAGCGCTGGAGCCTATCTCAGCTGCATTCGGGTGGAAGGCAGGGTAATTTTTACAGCTTGTTCTTTATAATTTTGACAAAAAATAATAGAATGATAAATGACACAATATGTTACTGCATATGTCAGCAGACTAATTAGGAGCCTTTGTTTGTTTACTTTCTACTAAAAGACAAGTTGTCTTGTATGTTCACTATTTTATTTAAGGACAAATTTGCAATAAGAAACATATGTTAAATGTACCGTAAGATTTTTTGTCAAAATAAAGCCAATAAAGCCATTTTTTTTTTAGAAAAGTATCAAAATATTGGTATTGGGACAACCCTAGTTGATAGTAATAATTACACTTTTTTTTTTAACCTGTTTTAAAAAAAACACATGCGTCAGCCAATTATGCAAATTAAATGATGTCATTTTGACACTCCCTGGCCACGCCCCCGTCGCGACAAATTAATTGCCGGTCCGTAGCAAACACTGCATCTATTATGTTAATCATAATACTGTCTATAATTAAGGGGATGTGACTTGAGTCTTTTGTGAAATTTCCCCTCCAGCTGCTATATTTGCCTCTGATGACAGGCTGGGTGGGTTCAGACCAGAAGAGGCCACGTTAAACCTCAGCTGATGGACCGCAGACGTCACTTTATATACATTTTAGCTACGCCGTCTGCGAGCCCTTCAGAGACGTGGGCGGGTGCAGAGAAATGAAGTTTTCTGACAGACCCCAAAGTAATCTCTGCGGGGATTTGGCTCCCTGTCCAGACTTGAGATCCAATAAAAAAATAAATCGTGGTCGGAGAAGAAAAGAGACACATGGTGAGAGGAGACGAGGACGCTGTGTGCTGAGGATTTAGTAAAGGTCAAAAGGAACAGAGAGGCAGGTGGAACAATCATTCTGGTTTTTGGTTTTGACCACAACAAACCAGTTCCTTTATCAGTTTAAGACGATCTTTTGGGCTCTAGAGTGAGTTGTTTGGATAATCCCTCATGTCAGCTTGAGGCGAGGAACAACATTTGGAGTTTTAGTTGTGGGTGAACTTTTTCACTTCCAATACAATACGGATATTGGAGCCTTGCATATTGGCCGATACCGGTATTGATCCGATACGATATGAGCATGAATCATACATACTTTTGTTATTTGGTTCTGTGGAATGTTATTGAAGGCTTGATCAAGTTAACGAACAGAGAACAATGGTATGTATGAAAAGCTGTTACCTATACTGTATTATTGTACAAACCCCATTTCCATATGAGTTGGGGAATTGTGTTAGATGTAAATATAAACGGAATACAATGATTTGAAAATCCTTTTCAACCCATATTCAATTGAATGCACTACAAAGACAAGATATTTGATGTTCAAACTCATAAACTTTATTATTTTTTTGCAAATAATAATTAACTTAGAAATTCATGGCTGCAACACATGCCAAAGTAGTTGGGAAAGGGCATGTTCACCACTGTGTTACATGGCCTTTCCTTTTAACAACACTCAGTAAACGTTTGGGAATTGAGGAGACACATTTTTTAAGCTTCTCAGGTGGAATTCTTTCCCATTCTTGCTTGATGTACAGCTTAGTTGTTCAACAGTCCGGGGGTCTCCGTTGTGGTATTTTAGGCTTCATAATGCACCACACATTTTCAATGGGAGACAGGTCTGGACTACAGGCAGGCCAGCCTAGTACCCGCACTCTTTTACTATGAAGCCACGTTGATGTGACACGTGGCTTGGCATTGTCTTGCTGAAATAAGCAGGGGCGTCCATGGTAACGTTGTTTGGATGGCAACATATGTTGCTCCAAAACCTGTATGTACCTTTCAGCATTAATGACGCCTTCACAGATGTGTAAGTTACCCATGTCTTGGGCACTAATACACCCCCATACCATCACAGATGCTGGCTTTTACACTTTGCGCCTACAACAATCCGGATGTTTTTTTTCCTCTTTGGTCCGGAGGACACGACGTCCACAGTTTCCAAAAACAATTTGAAATGTGGACTCGTCAGACCACAGAACACTATTCCACTTTGTATCAGTCCATCTTAGATGAGCTCAGGCCCAGCGAAGCCGACGGCGTTTCTGGGTGTTGTTGATAAACGGTTTTCGCCTTGCATAGGAGAGTTCTAACTTGCACTTACAGATGTAGCGACCAACTATATTTACTGACAGTGGGTTTCTGAAGTGTTCCTGAGCCCATGTGGTGATATCCTTTACACACTGATGTCGCTTGTTGATGCAGTACAGCCTGAGGGATCAAAGGTCACGGGCTTAGCTGCGTACGTGCAGTGATTTCTCAAGATTCTCTGAATCCTTTGATGATATTACGGACTGTATACTGTTATACCTGCATTGTCCTTTCCATCCTTTGTAACTGAGCTACTGTGTGGAACAATTTCCCTTGGAGATCAATAAAGTTTGTCTAAGTCTGAAAACCCTAATCTATTTATTATTAACTGTCTGCAATGGACTTTTGTTGTCTTTAAGCAAAAGAAGCAAAAGAAAAATAATCAACCCTGGATGACAAATGGACCGAGCAATGCTGCGGATGCTACAGTGCCACAATGAAGCTGAACCTGGATAGCAGTTGGCTTCTAAAATTCATTGCTCATCCTCTTTGTGCTCGGGCTCAAAAATATAAGGTTCTGGATTATACATTATCCCAATGTAATTGTTGTTGGCTCTCACAAAGTGTGTTTGATTTGCATTGTTGTTGATGGGGAAGGGATCTTTGGTTCCTAGCGCGACATCACACGATCATGTGACTGGCTTTTTCATTATGTCATAAAATGGAATTGGAATGGAATTTCTGTGAGATTGATACTATTTTGATCATATTTATTTATCTGCCAACTTTGGGAATCCTTTGGTGTCATAAATCAGCTTTAAGACAGAGGCAACTTGTTTTCCACTCTACTTGTACTTTAAAGGGGAACTGCGCTTTTTTTTTTAAATTTTGCCTATCATTATGAAAGACAAAACAACATATGGATTTAAATTTTTTTTATTCTAAATATTAAATTAACTCAATTAAAAGTTCGCTTACAACGAAGCCTATGGGAGCCGTTCAATTCGGACTTTAGAGCCCCTAAAAAAACATCCAAACACCTCCATTAGGGTTTTATATACATGATGTAAGTATATATGTCATGTTGTAACTGGCACATTTATAATAACATTTAATATTTACATATTTTGATAATTTTAAGCACATTCATTAAAAAGACGCATCACGATTGCTTTTATTTTTCAACATCACTGATTATTACTCACGACAGACTTTATGAGAGGCAACAAACATAATAAAACATCACTTACTGTGAGAGGTCCGCTGTCATTAGAATGCCGACCACGAGGATGTTCATATATTCCCATTTAGATGAAAATGTCTCAGAATCCTCGAAAATAAGTTCCAGGTCCTAAATGGCTCTTAAAGTGTCCCAACTTGTCAGATTATATCAACAGCTGTCTACTTTTTAGGTGAGATGCATTATTTATGAACTACAATAAACATACAGGGAGAAGGGAAGCAAGGAAATAGCAAACCCCTTGATGATGTAAATATAGGGATGTTACGGCCGGGTAGCATGTTAATGCACTGATTCCTTTCCTTTCCCAGGATGCAGACGGAACTCCGGAGGCAGCTTGCAGGTAGGATAATGATTTATTCTCCATAAATCGGCCAACATACAAAAGTACAACGAAACTATGTTTTCAGCACAAACCCGTACAAGATTAGACAAACAACAGGAAAGCTGATGGGTTGCCAAAGGCGCCCTGTAAAAGATGGGAAAAAGGTAAAACGCTGGGGAAGAAGATGAGTAAAAAAATACAATCTAGACTGGATTCCTAAGGGGGCCTAGTTTGTAGTGGGAAAAAACCTCCATGCCATGCACACATAAACATGTTACATATAATCACGACAACTCGCAACAGGAGGGGGGGGGGGGGGGGGTGGGGGGGGGGGGGTTGACTGCTGCTATGAAGCGCTGCTAGCCGTCCATCTTCCCAAAGGGGAATCGAGCGGTGGTGAAGGCGTGGGGTGGGGGTGGGGGTGTGTATATGCCCATTGTCTAGCGTGTGTTGACGTAGTGTCCGTAGGCCTGGGGCCGTTCTGCATGCAAGCAAAAGTTCGACTCCAGGTGTCGTTGAGGAGGGAGGGAGGTCAAAAGCGTCCATCATTGAGGTGTCCTCGGGGATGTTTTCAGAACAGCCTGCTCCTGTTGTTGCAGCGTCAAGGCCATTTGAGGGAGTCAAATCGTAGATTAGGATTTTTGTTTTTCCACGAGCAGACATTACAATGGCTTGTCTGTTCTATTCGTCCATGCTGGCTCTCATATCCAATTTTTCCCTTTCAACCAACTTTTCCATGATGTGATCCATCTTGCGATTCAGTTCAGAAATCGCCCCAGACTGTGATCCCACAGCCCGGCCCAATCCTTGCATTGCGATGAACAGCCTTTGGGCTCGTTGAGTGGCTGCCATCGTCTTACGAATATGACAATGCACCAGAGCAATGCCCAGCCCAATCAGCAGGTGCCCCGCGATCACGGTTCCAAATAGGTAGATGTCTTCCACATCCTCGATGGAAAGGAAAGCTTCAGAAGGCTCAAGAAGGCATCAATCATCAAGAAGGCTCAGCAGCGGCTACACTTCCTGAGAGTCCTCTATAAATACAACCAGAAGCCTGACCTGCTGCTGACCTTCTACCGCTCGTCCATTGAGAGCCTGCTGACCTACTGTATTACAGTATGGTACGGCAGCTGCACTGCAGCAGACAGGGAGAGGCTGCAAAAAGTGGTCAAGAAGGCACAGAAGATCATCGGCCGCCCTCTCCCCTCTCTGATGGACACCTCCCGCTGCCTCAACAGAGCCAGTGCCATCATCAAGGACAGCACCCACCCTGGCTCTGACCTGTTCCACCTGCTGCCCTCTGGGAAGCGCTACAGGTGCATTAAAACCAAGACAAACAGGCTAAAGAACAGCTTCTTCCCCAGGGCCATAACCACCCTGAACGGATTGCCCCATTGTCCCTCATAACTGCCTTCTCTTCGGTGCAATAACCCATTCCACCAACCACCCTGTTTTTTTCATGTAGATATTCATGTATATATTCATTTCACCCACTGTATAGAGTGTACAGGGTCACATTTGTGCAGAGTGTATAGGGTGTACATTTTGCGCAGAGTGTATAGAGTGTACATTGTACAGAGAGTATAGAGTGTACACTGTTCTCTTCCACACCTTTCTTTGCATTTCTATATTTTTTATATTTTTATATATTTACACATTGTTTTCTTGCATGCACACATCGCACTGTATGGAATGGCCTCAATCTCGTTACCCTGCGTAATGACAATAAAGCTGATTCTGATTCTGACTGAGAGGCACATGATTCTCCATTTATCCCAGGAATCTCTCACGTACCCCGCAGCAATGGTTCCATCAGGGCATCCAGGCTCCCCAGAACCTCTTTTCCACGTTGAAAAGATTTTGTCAATTGAGTCGAGAGTCCGGCTGATCATTTCCATGTCTGAAGTTTAGATTTGGAGGACGGCGCAAAGAAAGAGGCTTCAAGAAAGTGTAGACAAGACAAAACAAAGAGAGCAAGCAGGGAGAAGAAGGGAGCGGAAAAAATCTGACCGCCCTCACCAGAGGCAAGACAGAAAAGTGTACAAGTGTATGTAAACTTTTGACCACGACTCTACTTTCAGGCATACTTGCCAACCCTCCCGGATTTTCCGGGAGACTCCCGAAATTCAGCGCCTCTCCCGAAAACCTCCAGGGACAAATTTTCTCCCGAAAATCTCCCTAAATTCAGGCGGAGCTGGAGGCCACGCCCCCTCCAAATCCATGCGGACCTGAGTGACGTGTTGACAGCCTGTTCACACGTCCGCTTTCCCACAATATAAACAGCTAATGATCGAGGGCGAGTTCTTGGTTTCTTATGTGGGTTTATTGTTAGGCAGTTTCATTAACGTCCTCCCAGCGCGGTAACAACACACAACAACAGCAGTCAAGTTTTCGTCTACCATAAAGCAGTTCGTCTGCCGTAAACAGCAATGTTGTGACACTTTTAAACAGGACAATACTGCCATCTACTGTACATGCATATGTGACCCACCCATAATGTGTCACATTTTTGTGTTGATTTATTTATTTTATTTTGTGGTTTGAATTCGTTTTTGGAGCTGTCATTACACATTTATCAGTATTCACATTGGTCAGTAGGGGGCAGTAGGGCGTTTCTTCCCAATTGAATGCTATCACCTGCAGACCGGAAGTGTCTTGTCATTCTGATGAGCGCGACCAGTCTGTGAACAATTGAAACGTCCTGTGTGCTTTTTCCTCCTGTATAACAGGTTAGTTTTGGTGAATCAACTCACTGAATAATATCCATGTGATCTTTACAAGTTTAAGTACACATTCTGATGGTGGAGCCTAACTCTAAAGTGTTTGTGAGTTGCAGTTTGTATTTGTGAATGAATCCAGTGCACAGCTGCAGTAATCAATACAAAAAGGCGACGTGAGTACGCAATGTTTATATAGGAACCTCTGATCCTAATTCAGACTCCCAAATTAGAGCTCCCGTTTTCTTATTGATTTTATCATGTATATTTGTATAATGTGTGTGTTCTGAAATAGTGACAGAGAATAGAACAAGGATGGACAATTCAACCCTTAACTCAACAATGAGTAGATGAGTGTTGTGTGTGTGTATACGTGTAAATAAATGAACACTAAAATTCAAGTATTTCTTTTATTTATTTATATATATATATATATATATATATATATATATATATATATATATATATATATATATATATATATATATATATATATATATATATGTAATAAAACATATATATATATGTAATAAAATATATATATATAGCTAGAATTCACTGAAAGTCAAGTATTTCTTATATATATATGTCTTAACCACGCCCCCCGCCCAACCCCCGCCCTTGCCCCCTACCCCCCACCCCCCACCTCCCGAAATCGGAGGTCTCAAGGTTGGCAAATATGCTTTCAGGTGAATTTGCATTGAATGTGATTGTTTTAGCCAGTTTTATGCTGCAACATGATTTACCACCGCCAAGCATTCAGGTTGTCATGTAACAAACTAACCTTCCATTTGCACTCCATTCCTCATTCCTTCCTGTCAATTCCTTAAAATGTGCATTCATTCCATTTTAAGAACCTGGCCGGGACACATTTTACAATAACAACACAGCTGAGCATAAAAGAGACACGGCATAGCATCACCAGACACAACTAATTGGCTGCTTGATGGCGTTCAGACACGTTTATTCCACGTCCCGTCGCTCAATGTCTCGGTCTGCAGCCAGTCTGCAAGTCAACTTGAACACGGAGAAGAAAACGAGCTACTAAAGCAAGCGGCGGGCGAGTGAAGGAGATGAATCCGACACGTGTGGGCTGCGTGGCTCCCCGAGCTGCTGGGTGGAGGCCAAGAAGATTTAGAGGAGGCGATATCTCCGCTCCGTCTGAATTATAAATGCAAAGGAGAACGGTCGCTGTCAAGTTTGTGATGAATATTTCACTCATGCATGAGCGCGTCATTAAAGGCTCGGGAGTGGAGCTCTACCTGATAGGGGTCCAAAATGTTTGTCTCCTTCAGTCTGCCGGTGAGGCGCCGTCACTCTCCATTAACGAATACGGCAATTAGCTCAAGAAAACAATTTACATATGGACAAAGGTGATGGGACTCGGTGCTTAAACCGTGAAGTTCCAAGTTAGAGGCAGTATTGAAGTTGTGTCGTCCAAAATCTGCTGCAATTTAGACCGTTTAAAAATGCTTTTCGACGTGGAACTTTCCGTTTTGTGTGTCTGTAGCTTTTATGCTAAGCTAAGCTGTGTTTTTGACGGAGTGTGAGAGTTAACATTACCTTATTACCATTACCTCATTACCAATCCCCACCTAGTACCAACCTCGTCATGTCCGTTGTGTCCTGAGCAAGACACTTCACCCTTGCTCCTGATGGGTGCTGGTTAGCGCCTTGCATGGCAGCTCCCTCCATCAGTGTGTGAATGTGTGTGTGAATGGGTAAATGTGGAAGTAGTGTCAAAGCGCTTTGAGTACCTTGAAGGTAGAAAAGCGCTATACAAGTACAACCCATTTATCATTTATTTATTTACGAAGCCACCAGTGAATTTGTGACCACTCCTCTTGACAAAATTGGTGCAGTTCAGCTAAATTTGTTGGTTTTCTGACATGAACTTGTTTCTTCAGCATTGTCCACACATTTAAGTCAGCACTTTGGGAAGGCCATTCTAAAACCTTAATTCTAGCCTGATTTAGCCATTCCTTTACCACTTTTGACGTGTGTTTGGGGTCATTGTCCTGTTAAAACACCCAACTTCGCCCAAGACCCAACCTCCTGGCTGATCATTTTAGGTTGTCCTGAAGAATTTGGAGGTAATCCTCCTTTTTCATTGTCCCATTTACTCTCTGTAAAGCACCAGTTCCATTGGCAGCAAAACAGGCCCAGAGAATAATACTACCACCACCATGCTTGACGCTAGGCTTGGTGTTCTTGGGATTGAAGGCCTCACCTTTTCTCCTCCAAACATATTGCTGGGTAGTGTGGCCAAACAGCTCAATTTTTGTTTCATCTGACCACAGAACTTTACTCCAGAAGGTCTTATCTTTGTCCATGTGATGTCAAATGAAACAAAAATTTAGCTGTTTTGACCCAGCAATATGTCTTGGAGGAGAAAAGGTGAGGCCTTTAATGCCAGGAACACCATTCCTACGGTCGACGTTTGGGAACTGAGGAGACACATTTTTTAAGCTTCTCAGGTGGAATTCTTTCCCATTCTTGCTTGATGTACAGCTTAAGTTGTTCAACAGTCCGGGGGTCTCCGTTGTGGTATTTTAGGCTTCATAATGCGCCACACATTTTCAATGGGAGACAGGTCTGGACTACAGGCAGGCCAGTCTAGTACCCGCACTCTTTTTTTTACGAAGCCACGCTGTTGTAACACGTGCTGAATGTGGCTTGGCATTGTCTTGCTGAAATAAGCAGGGGCGTCCATGAAAAAGACGAGCTTAGATGGCAGCATATGTTGTTCCAAAACCTGTATGTACCTTTCAGCATTAATGGTGCCTTCACAGATGTGTAAGTTACCCATGTCTTGGGCACTAATACACCCCCATACCATCACAAATGCTGGCTTTTCAACTTTGTGCCTATAACGATCCGGATGGTTCTTTTCCTATTCGTTCCGGAGGACACAATGTCCACAGTTTCCAAAAACAATTTAAAATGTGGATTCATCAGACCACAGAACACTTTTACACTTTGTATCAGTCCATCTTAGATGAGCTCAGGCCCAGCGAAGCCGACGGCGTTTCTGGGTGTTGTTGATAAACGGTTTTCGCCTTGCATAGTAGAGTTTTAACTTGCACTTACAGATGTAACGACCAACTAGTAAGTAGTTACTGACAGTGGGTTTCTGAAGTGTTCCTGAGCCCATGTGGTGATATCCTTTACACACTGATGTCGCTTGTTGATGCAGTACAGCCTGAGGGATCGAAGGTCATGGGCTTAGCTGCTTACGTGCAGTGATTTCTCCAGATTTTCTGAAGCCTTTGATGATATTACGGACCGTAGATGGTGAAATCCCTAAATTCCTTGCAATAGCTGGTTGAGAAAGGTTTTTCTTAAACTGTTCAACAATTTGCTCACGCATTTGTTGTCAAAGTGGTGACCCTCTCCCCATCCTTGTTTGTGAATGACTGAGCATTTCATGGAATCTACTTTTATACCCAATCATGGCACCCACCTGTTCCCAATTTGCCTGTTCACCTGTGGGATGTTCCAAATAAGTGTTTGATGAGCATTCCTCAACTTTATCAGTATTTATTGCCACCTTTCCCAACTTCTTTGTCACGTGTTGCTGGCATCAAATTCTAAAGTTAATGATTATTTGCAAAAAAAAAAAATGTTTATCAGTTTGAACATCAAATATGTTGTCTTTGTAGCAAATTCAACTGAATATGGGTTGAAAATGATTTGGAAATCGTTGTATTCCGTTTATATTTACATCTAACACAATTTCCCAACTCATATGGAAACAGGGTTTGTATATGCATGCATGCTTTGGAGCCCCTACCTCGAAAGTAGATAATGTTTGCCTTGGTGACCCTAAAATATAAGCCCTCCTTTAAGGCAACACTTGCCTCGACCTTAAAAAGTAACAATTTGAGGCCTGCTTTCTGTATCGCAAAATATGAAAAATAGAAAGAAAGACGTTTTTTGCTACGAATAAATGCATGCATGGGAAACACTGGAAGTAAAGGAGGGAGATTATTGAAAAAAACCAAACACTTATTTTCACACTTTTCTGGGTGCTTAATCAAAGTCCACATACAGTATCAGCCTTCTGTTATTGTGCTAATTAATTAGCTGAGATAATGCAATGACACACACACACACACACACACACACACACACACACACACACACACACACACACACACACACACACACACACACACACACACACCTCTTTGTGTTAATGAAAAATTACACAGGACAGAAATAGACAGTCAACCTTATTTACTGTGCGTTCTTTATCCTTTGATCGAATTCCCCCCCTACGAGGCCGTCGGCCACGCGCCGCAATCGACTTAGCGATGAAGGTCGAAGCTGGTCATTGACTTGTTTGATTACGGCACACGCAAAGCTCTTAATCCAGGAGTTGCCAGGGAATGTTAATAAGTCACCTGCCTGGTTGTGCGCGGCGATAACGAAGGGCGTGTGCTGTGGGGGCGGGGGGCGAAGGCATCGGGGCTTTTAAGGGGCCGGTGGGGTCGAGGCTTCCTCCAAAACGCCACTCCTCTTCTGGGTGTTATTACCCACGTCAGCCTAATCGCCCGCAGCTGTTTGCCGCATGTATGTCGATAACTCAACGCAATTAGTGAGACAATGTGACCCCCTCTCTGGCGGGAAGGAGGAGGGGGCGTGGCGTATTCGCATTGCACGGCGGTTGGTCACATGACAAGATTTACAAACCCCGTTTCCATATGAATTGGGAAATTGTGTTAGATGTAAATATAAACGGAATACGATGATTTGCAAATCATTTTCAACCCATATTCAGTTGAATATGCTACAAAGACAACATATTTGATGTTCAAACTTATACAATTTTTTTTTTTTGCAAATAATCATTAACTTTACAATTTGATGCCAGCAACACGTGACAAAGAAGTTGGGAAAGGTGGCAATAAATACTGATAAAGTTGAGGAATGCTCATCAAACACTTATTTGGAACATCCCACATGTGTGCAGGCTAATTGGGAACAGGTGGGTGCCATGATTGGGTATAAAAACAGCTTCCCAAAAAATGCTCAGTCTTTCACAAGAAAGGATGGGGCGAGGTACACCCCTTTGTCCACAACTGCGTGAGCAAACAGTTTAAGAACAACGTTTCTCAAAGTGCAATTGCAAGAAATTTAGGGATTTCAACATCTACGGTCCATAATATCATCAAAAGGTTCAGAGAATCTGGAGAAAACACTCCACGTAAGCGGCATGGCCGGAAACCAACATTGAATAACCGTGACCTTCGATCCCTCAGACGGCACTGTATCAAAAACCGACATCAATCTCTAAAGGATATCACCACATGGGCTCAGGAACACTTCAGAAAACCACTGTCAGTAACTACAGTTGGTCGCTACATCTGTAAGTGCAAGTTAAAGCTCTACTATGCAAAGCGAAAACCATTTATCAATAACATCCAGAAACGCTGCCGGCTTCTCTGGGCCCGAGATCTTCTAAGATGGACTCATGCAAAGTGGAAAAGTGTTCTGTGGTCTGACGAGTCCACATTTCAAATTGTTTTTGGAAATATTCGACATTGTGTCATCCGGACCAAAGGGGAAGCGAACCATCCAGACTGTTATCGACGCAAAGTTCAAAAGCCAGCATCTGTGATGGTATGGGGGTGCATTCGTGCCCAAGGCATGGGTAACTTACACATATGTGAAGGCACCATTAATGCTGAAAGGTACATACAGGTTTTGGAACAACATATGCTGCCATCTATGCGCCGTCTTTTTCATGGACGCCCCTGATTATTTCAGCAAGACAATGCCAAGCCACATTCAGCACGTGTTACAACAGCGTGGCTTCGTAAAAAAAAGAGTGCGGGTACTTTCCTGGTCCGCCTGCAGTCCAGACCTGTCTCCCATCGAAAATGTGTGGCGCATTATGAAGCGTAAAATACGACAGCGGAGACCCCGGACTGTTGAACGACTGAAGCTCTACATAAAACAAGAATGGGAAAGAATTCCACTTTCAAAGCTCCAACAATTTGTTTCCTCAGTTCCCAATCGTTTATTGAGTGTTGTTAAAAGAAAAGGTGATGTAACACAGTGGTGAACATGCCCTTTCCCAACTATTTTGGCACGTGTTGCAGCCATGAAATTCTAAGTTAATTATTATTTGCATAAAAAAATAAAGTTTATGAGTTTGAACATCAAATATCTTGTCTTTGTAGTGCATTCAATTGAATATGGGTTGAAAAGGATTTGTAAATCCTTGTATTCCGTTTATATTTACATCTAACACAATTTCCCAACTCATATGGAAACAGGGTTTGTACTAAAGGATCAACACAGTGAAAATGTCCTATTTAAACCTGTTTAAATAGGACATTTGTACAATTAATTTTACTGTTGCATTTTATTTGACTTTTGATTACGCTGTAAATGTCCAGCTAAAGTACAGGACTCAACCTTGATGATAATTTAAAGCTGTGTTTTTATGTCCAAATCACTATATGCCATAACTCCACCTCTGATCAACACACTCGTAATTCCTGCCTCGGTTTTCTCGGCAGCAGCAGGATTCCCGCTTTGCTCGTTTTTTTAATTTTTGAACATTTTATTTTTATTTTTTTTGCATTGTGAAGCCGCGAGCGAGACCACACAGGAGTCTGATCCTGATAATATTCATCATCGTCCCGCGGGGCTCGTCCCGCTGAGACGGCGCCGCAAACGCGGAAAGCAAATAAACACCAAAGTGGTTTCGTTCACAGTAAACATTTTGCCCTTCCGAACAAGTCACGATTACGCCGTCTTGGGAGCCGCTAATTCCCCGTGTCTGTAACCGAGCGGGAAGAGAGAAAACAGGTGCGAAAAAAATAGATGATGGCTCCTCATGCTAACATGCTGGTGGATCCCACTTAATTGCAATGGGGGTCTCCCACGTCTAACTGATGGAAATATGGAGCAGGGACCCCATACTTACAGTCGTGGTCAAAAGTTGACATACACTTGTAGAGAACATAATGTCATGGCTGTCTTGAGTTTCCAATCATTTCTACAACTCTTATTTTTTTGTGATAGAGTGATTGGAGCACATTCTTGTTGGTCACAAAACATTCATTCTTTTATGAATTTATTATGGGTCTACTGAAAATGTGAGCAAATCTGCTGGGTCAAAAGTATACATACAGCAATGTTAATATTTGCTTACATGTCCCTTGGCAAGTTTCACTGCAATAAGGCACTTTTGGTAGCCATCCAAAAGCTTCTGGTTGAATTTTTGACCACTCCTCTTGACACAATTGGTGCAGTTCAGCTAAATGTGTTGGTTTTCTGACATGGACTTGTTTCTTCAGCATTGTCCAGGACTTTAGGAAAGCCATTCTAAAACCTTAATTCTAGCTATTCCTTTACCACTTTTGACGTTTGTTTGGGGTTATTGTCCTGTTGGAACACCCAACTGCGCCCCAAAATTAAAGGGGAACATTATCACCAGACCTATGTAAGCATCAATATATACCTTGATGTTGCAGAAAAAAGACCATATAATTTTTTAACCGATTTCCGAACTCTAAATGGGTGAATTTTGGCGAATTAAACGCCTTTCTATTATTCGCTCGCGGAGCAATGACGTCACAACGTGACGTCACATCGGGAAGCAATCCGCCATTTTCTCAAGCACCGAGTCAAATCAGCTCTGTTATTTTCCGTTTTTTCGACTGTTTTCCGTACCTTGGAGACATCATGCCTCGTCGGTGTGTTGTCGGAGGGTGTAAAAACATGAACAGGGACGGATTCAAGTTGCACCAGTGGCCCAAAGATACGAAAGTGGCAAGAAATTGGACGTTTGTTCCGCACACTTTACCGACGAAAGCTATGCTACGACAGAGATGGCAAGAATGTGTGGATATCCTGCGACACTCAAAGCAGATGCATTTCCAACTGGACTGGACAGATCAGCTTTCAGGAAAAGAGAGCGGATGAGGGTATGTCTACAAAATATATTAATTGATGAAAATTGGGCTGTCTACACTCTCAAAGTGCATGTTGTTGCCAAATGTATTTCATATGCTGTAAACCTAGTTCATAGTTGTTAGTTTCCTTTAATGCCAAACAAACACATACCAATCGTTGGTTAGAAGGCGATCGCCGAATTCGTCCTCGCTTTCTCCCGTGTCGCTGGCTGTCGTGTCGTTTTCGTCGGTTTCGCTTGCATACGGTTCAAACCGATATGGCTCAATAGCTTCAGTTTCTTCTTCAATTTCGTTTTCGCTACCTGCCTCCACACTACAACCATCCGTTTCAATACATGCGTAATCTGTTGAATCGCTTAAGCCGCTGAAATCCGAGTCTGAATCCGAGCTAATGTCGCTATACCTTGCTGTTCTTTCCGCCATGTTTGTTTGTGTTGGCATCACTGTGTGACGTCACAGGAAAATGGGCGGGTGTATATAACGATGGTTAAAATCAGGCACTTTGAAGCTTTTTTTAGGGATATTGCGTTATGGGTAAAATTTTGAAAAAAACTTCGAAAAATAAAATAAGCCACTGGGAACTGATTTTTAATGGTTTTAACCCTTCTGAAATTGTGATAATGTTCCCCTTTAAGGTTTTAGAATGGCCTACCCAAAGTCCTGACTTAAACGTGTGGATAATGCTGAAGAAACAAGTCCATGTCAGAAAACCAACACATTTAGCTAAAGTGCACCAATTTTGTCAAGAGGAGTCGTCAAAACTCTTATTTTTTTGTGATAGAGTGATTGGAGCACATACTTGTTGGTCACAAAAAACATTCATGAAGTTTGGTTCTTTTATGAATTTATTATGGGTCTACTGAAAATGTGAGCAAATCTGTTGGGTCAAAAGTATACATACAGCAATGTTAGTATTTGCTTACATGTCCCTTGGCAAGTGTCACAGCAATAAGGCACTTTTGGTAGCCATCCACAAGCTTCTGGCTACCAAAAGCGCCTTATTGCAGTGAAACTTGCCAAGGGACATGTATGTATGTATACTTTTGACCCAGCAGATTTGGTCACATTTTCAGTAGACCCATAATAAATTCATAAAAGAACCAAACTTCATGAATGTTTTTTTGTGACCAACAAGAATGTGCTCCAATCACTCTATCACAAAAAAATACAGTAAGTGTTGTAGAAATGATTGGAAACTCAAGACAGCCATGACATTATATTCTTTACAAGTGTATGTAAACTTTTGACCACGACTGTATGTGCATTACTTAACCATACAGAAATAATTTCTTGATTCACACATCGTTTCAATATTTTTCTCCATATAGTTTGTATGATATAAATGTGTTTCCCATACAATAATTTATTTCATATAGACCAGGGGTCGGCAACCCGCTGCTCTAGAGCCGCATGCGGCTCTTTAGCGCCGCCCTAGTGGCTCTCTGGAGCTTTTTCAGAAATGTATGAAAAATGGAAAAAGATGAGGGGAAAAAAATATTTTTTGTTTTAATATGGTTTCTGTAGGAGGACAAACATGACACAAACCTCCCTAATTGTTATAAAGCACACTGTTTATATTAAACATGCTTCACTGATTCGAGTATTTGGCGAGCGCCGTTTTATCCTACTAATTTTGGCGGTCCTTGAACTCACCGTAGTTTGTTTACATGTATAACTTTCTCCGACTTTCTAGGACGTGTTTTATGCCACTTCTTTTTCTGTCTCATTTTGTCCACCAAACTTTTAAGGTTGTGCATGAAAGGTGAGTTTTGTTGATGTTATTGACTTGTGTGGAGTGCTAATCAGACATATTTGGTCACTGCATGACTGCAAGCTAATCGATGCTAACATGCTATTTAGGCTAGCTATATGTACATATTGCATCATAATGCCTCATTTGTAGCTATATTTGAGGTCATTTAGTTTCCTTTAAGTCCTCTTAATTCAATGTATATCTCATGACACACTATCTGTATGTAATATGGCTTTTAATTTTTTTGCGGCTCCAGACAGATTTTTTTTTGTATTTTTGGTCCAATATGGCTCTTTCAACATTTTGGGTTGCCGACCCCTGATATAGACCATGCCTTGCATTGAGTTTCTCTGTGTTTTAATGTGTTTAGTGTTTTAGTTACGGTTTAGCGCTGGGATTTTGGTCATTCTTCCTGTTTTCTTTGTGTTCCTGCAAGCAGTTTCACACCTGCCTGCGAGCATCTTCTTCAGCTGTTTTTATTTTGTATATAAGGCTATTTAAGTTGAACCTTTGCTGCTAGCCTTTGTCAGGACTTGTTCGTGTATGTTGATACATTGTGGACGTTTGCTGTTCTCCAGCATTCCGTTTTGTTTATACCCGAAACACATACTTGCTAACCTTGATACCTCCGATTTCGGGAGGAGAGGGGGTGGGGGGGGGGGGCGTGGTCGGGGTGGGGCGGGGGCGTGGAGTATATTTACAGCTAGAATTCACCAAGTCAAGTATTTCATATATACTGTATATATAAGAAATACTTGACTTTCAGTGAATTCTAGCTATATATATATTTATTTTATTATATATATATATATATATATATATATATATATATATATATATATATATATATATATATATATATATATATATATATATACATACATATATATATATATATATATATATATATATATATATATATATATATATATATATATGTATATAATATATATATATACATATATAATATATATATATATATATATATATATATATATATATATATATGTATATAATATATATATATACATATATAATATATATATATATATATATATATATATATATATATATGTATATATATATGTATATAATATATATATATACATATATAATATATATATATATATATATATATATATATATAAATAAAATAAATACTTGAATTTCAGTGTTCATTTATTTACACATATACACACACATAACTCATCTACTCATTGTTGAGTTAAGGGTTGAATTGTCCATCCTTGTTCTATTCTCTATCACTATTTTTCTAACCATGCTGAACACCCTTTCATATATACTGTATATATAAGAAATACTTGACTTTCAGTGAATTCTAGCTATATATATATTTATTTTATTATATATATATATATATATATATATATATATATATATATATATATACATACATATATATATATATATATATATATATATATATATATATATATATATATATATATATATATATATATATATATATATATAATATATATATATATATATATATATATATATATATATATATATATATATATATATATATGTATATAATATATATATATACATATATAATATATATATATATATATATATATATATATATAAATAAAATAAATACTTGAATTTCAGTGTTCATTTATTTACACATATACACACACATAACTCATCTACTCATTGTTGAGTTAAGGGTTGAATTGTCCATCCTTGTTCTATTCTCTATCACTATTTTTCTAACCATGCTGAACACCCTTTCGCAGGTACCCAGAAAGGTTTCGAGTACCACCAAAAAAACTGAATCTCTGAAGACAGTATAAAAATCTGTGTTAAAGGTGTACAAATACTGTTTGTATAATAAGCATGTTATTTTTTTACAAATGAGGGTTAAGAGTTCAGTACTAAAAAAAAAAAAAAAGATTGTGGCTTAAGTACAGTTTTTTAATTGAGCTGCTGCATTTTTTGGTTGGGTTGTTTATTTACTTTGAGTAACTTCTATACATTTCTAAAAGGGGAATAATGTAATAGACTGATCTATGTTTGTCTGTTGCCATCTCCTGGTGAATGTTGGCTATAGCGTACTGGGGTTACTTTTTGGTTGGCCAACGATTTACGTGGTGTTCCGCACCTGACGTCACTCAGGTCCGCATGGAGCTGGAGGGGGCGTGGCTTCCAGCTCCGCCTGAATTTCGGGAGATTTTCGGGAGAAAATTTGTCCCGGGAGGTTTTCGGGAGAGGCGCTGAATTTCGGGAGTTTGGCAAGCATGCCGAAACAGTTTAGTTTCGTTTTATACAGCCGTCCCTATGCTTTGGTGCCTTTCCTAGCGGCACTTTTATTTTGTTTATTGGAGCCATTAAATGCCTTTTTACCTGCATGTTGCCTCCTCGACCCAGCAGATTTAGTCACATTTTCAGTAGACCCATAATAAATTCATAAAAGAAGCAAACTTCATGAATGTTTTGTGACCAACAAGTATGTGCTCCAATCACTCTATCACAAAAAAATAAGAGTTGTAGAAATTATTGGAAACTCAAGACAGCCATGACATTATTTTCTTTACAAGTGTATGT
This sequence comes from Nerophis lumbriciformis, assembly GCF_033978685.3. NCBI lineage: Eukaryota > Metazoa > Chordata > Actinopteri > Syngnathiformes > Syngnathidae > Nerophis > Nerophis lumbriciformis. The sequence continues at coordinate 41,067,584 of NC_084554.2, forward strand.
AAACTTTTGACCACGACTGTAAGTATGGGGTCCCTGCTCCATATTTCCATCAGTTAGACGTGGGAGACCCCCATTGCAATTAAGTGGGATCCACCAGTATGTTAGCATGAGGAGCCATCATCTATTTTTCGCACCTGTTTTCTCTCTTCCCGCTAGTGATGGGTTGATGAGGCGTCATGAAGCGTTTCGACACATTGCAAAACTGTATTGATACTGTGTCGATACTGTGTCACTAAATACTGACATCTGCTGGACATTAAAAATCCCTTCAGGCAACCTATGGACCGACTCAACTGACACTGATTTTATGACCTAGTATATACAATAATATAAACCAAGTCATTATATTTCATTTAGGATTATTTCATATCTTCATTTAAATAAAAATATATTTTTATCTTTTTTAGATACAGTCAATAAAAAATGTGAACATGTATCATAACATGGAAATCTAAGAGAATGTGTTGTGAATGAGGATGCTTGTGGACTGGGATTTTTTTAAATTAATTTTTTACACATTTTTATTTTAAAAAAAACAGTTTTTCCAACGTATTCAATTTTAGACAATTTCTTTCATTGATTGATTGAGACTTTTATTAGTAGGTTGCACAGTGAAGTACATATTCCGTATAATTGACCACTAAATGGTAACACCCGAATAAGTTTTTCAACTTGTTTAAGTCGGGGTCCACTTAAATTGATTCATGGTACAAATATATACTATCATCATAATACAGTCATCACACAAGTTAATCATCAGAGTATATACATTTAATTATTTACATTATTTACAATCCGGGGTGTGGTATATAGAGGGGGGGGGGGGTTTAAGTTTGGTTGTTATCAACACTTCAGTCGTCTCTTCTTAGTTATTTCTCCGGCTGTAGAAAAGACCCGCTCACAGGGCACAGAGGAGGCGTCAGTGCGACACAGTTCGCGTATCGGTCACGTGACCAAAACAGCTCATGATCGGTCACGTGACTTTCTAAAAGCGGTACGCGCACTGACACAGGGTTTTGCTCTATGAGCTCGACGCATGCGCCGATGCATCGGTGTTGCCGGACCCATCACTACTTCCCGCTCAGTTACAGACACGGGGAATTAGCGGCTCCCAAGACGGCGTAATCGCGACTTGTTCGGAAGGGCAAAATGTTTACTGTGAACGAAACCACTTTGGTGTTTATTTGCTTTCCGCGTTTGCGGCGCCGTCTCAGCGGGACGAGCCCCGCGGGACGATGATGAATGTTATCAGGACGTGATTGGAGCACGTACTTGTTGGTCACAAAAAACAGTCATGAAGTTTGGTACTTTTTTTGTAAATCCAAATTTTCCAGAAACAGACAAATCTATCTGTCCAATCAGTGCATCGAAATTTGATGACATCACCCAACATCAGCGCCTATAATCGCTCGCTTCGTATCTGTTTTGCCGTGATTGTAACTACACTGCAAAACGTAAGTGTTCAAAAACAAGAAAAAAAAAATACAAAAATGAGGGGTATTTTATTTGAACAAAGCAAAATTATCTGCCAATAGAACAAGAAAATTTGGCTTGTCAAGACTTTCCAAAACAAATACAATTAGCTAACCTCAATGAACCCAAAAATACCTTCAAATAAGTACCGTATTTTTCGGACTATAAGTCACAGTTTTTTTCATAGTTTGGCCAGGCTCCAGTGCGACTTATATATGTTTTTTTCCTTTTTTGTTATGCCTTTTTGGCAGGTGCGACTTATACTCCGGTGCGACTTATACTCCAAAAAATACGGCTTATGCTCACTAATAACAAGTGCACTTTTCTTGGTAGAAAAAAAAGAGACCTTTTTGCCCAATATGTTGAAAAATATTCTGAAATTAAGTAAATGCTAGTGCCATTATCTTGACATAATGATATGCGCTCGGCATTGCATTTCTTGAAACCAGCAAACTTACACTAAAAACTAATTTATTGTTCTTAATGGAAAGGCAACAAGGCAACCGTTTGTTACTCTCGGGGTCTTCTAGCCACCCAGGCAAACCATATGGTCTAAAAATGCATTTTTCCATCGACAACATGACATCATCGCGCCAAGTGCGTGCTCTTTCAGTCAGTTAGTACCGCATATAAACAGCCCGGCCCCCGGCCAAATTTTTTTAAATTGTAATTTTGAAGAATTTATCTGAATGTGCATGAACTATTTCTGTTAAAAATTGTTTAAAATGTCACATGTTAAATGTTTAAATATTAACAGTCAGTTTATTGTACTGTGCCAACTGTACTACTATATGAGTACGTATTTTCTCTTGTTTCATTGAAAATAAAACAGCAAAGTTCATTTGGCTGTCATCTGTTTTAATTATGAGACACATTTGTGTCAAAGTCATGATTTTTTTTTCATGCTTGAAATAAAAAATGATTACTTTAAAAAAGTAGTTTTATACTCGTGAGTGTTGATGACACAGCTTTGCAACACTTGATATTCTAGTTTCAAGCATGTTTTACTCAATATAGGTCATCAAATCTCATTAACAAGCTGTAATATCTTACTGAGATCATTTAGGACCAAAACCCTTAAAACAAGTAAAACACTCTAACATAAAATCTGCTTAGTGAGAAGAATTATCTTATCAGACAGAAAATAAGCAAATATCACCCTTATTTGAGATATTTAATCTTATTTAGATTTCAGTTTTTGCTGTGTAAGTTATGCACCAATAATGAGGAACTTTGATGAAATCGGTGAGCGTAGATCGTCCTCGAGCAAGAAAGGTCGACACAGTGTGGTGGGAAAAATGCCGTGTGCATAATGTACAGTACAAAGATATGCAAGACCCCCCCCCCCCCCCCCCCCCCCACCTCCCCAACCCGGATATGACACTCCACCCTTCTTTTGGGCAAGAACCATGAAATCGGACTCGGAGGTGGCGAACCGATCCAGTGAGCGCTGAAGATCCTGGCCAAAAAGCAGAGACCTAATCCTGCAGCCACTAAACCGGATCCCCCTCAACTCCCTCACTGCGTTGCCATTTTTCTAATAAATGTGAATTTTTTTCAATTGAGACTATCATTTTGGATGTTAAACAATCCAGTTGCAACCCAGCAGGATGGCTGTTTGGTGTAAGGCTCCACAGAAAACATTGATTTACTCAAAACAAAGACAATAAATCTGTTTCTGCACAAGAACTCTTCACATATAAGACATACAGATACAGTAATGAAATAAGAAGGCCCTCATTTACACTTACTTTTATCCCCGTGGTTGATTTGCAGTCGGGTCTACCTTCTCTAACCCCTGTCAGGAAGGATAACCTCTCGAGCTTTCATGATCATTAATAAAATACTCTTCAGTTTTAATGGCGACCAAGTAAATAGGTAACACATATTGTTTTTCATGATGTTTATTTCCACTTACAGTCGCGATCAAAAGTTGACATACACTTGTAAAGAACATAATGTCATGGCTGTCTTGAGTTTCCAATCATTTCTACAACTCTTATTTTTTTGTGATAGAGTGATTGGAGCACAAAATGATTCCCGGGCGCGGCCACCGCTGCTGCCCACTGCTCCCCTCACCTCCCAGGGGGTGATCAAGGGTGATGGGTCAAATGCAGAGAATAATCTCGCCACACCTAGTGTGTGTGTGACAATCATTGGTACTTTAACTTTAACTTGAACTTTTTACTTGTTGGTCACAACAAAACATTCATGAAGTTTGGTTCTTTTATGCATTTATTATGGGTCTACTGAAAATGTGAGCAAATCTGCTGGGTCAAAAGTATACATACAGCAATGTTAAAGGGGAACATTATCACAATTTCAGAATTGTTAAAACCATTAAAAATCAGTTCCCAGTGGCTTATTATATTTTTCGAAGTTTTTTTCAAAATTTTACCCATCATGCAATATCCCTAAAAAAAGCTTCAAAGTGCCTGATTTTAACCATCGTTATAAACACCCGTCCATTTTCCTGTGACGTCACATAGTGATGCCAATACAAACAAACATGGCGGAAAGAACTGCAAGCTATAGCGACATTAGCTCGGATTCAGACTCGGATTTCAGCGGCCTAAGCGATTCAACAGATTACGAATGTAATGAAACGGATGGTTGTAGTGTGGAGGCAGGTAGCGAAAACGAAATTGAAGAAGAAACTGAAGCTATTGAGCCATATCGGTTTGAACCGTATGCAAGCGAAACCGACGAAAACGACACGACAGCCAGCGACACGGGAGAAAGCGAGGACAAATTCGGCGATCGCCTTCTAACCAACGATTGGTATGTGTTTGTTTGGCATCAAAGGAAACTAACAACTATGAACTAGGTTTACAGCATATGAAATACATTTGGCAACAACATGCACTTTGAGAGTGTAGACAGCCCAATTTTCATCAATTAATATATTCTGGAGACATACCCTCATGTCAGCAGGCCAGGGAAGCTAGGGTCGATATTCTTCTCTTGACGGTGTGAGCCAAGACATCCAGGGGGTTTAGCTCGCTCGTCTGCGGGAACAAACTGCCGCCATTGCTTGCCGTGCTACCGAGGTCCTTTGTCCCTGAATTGCTCACACACTCCGGCAGATTCAATGGGGGTCTGGCGGCAGATTTCTTTGACTTTATCGTTGGAAATGCATCTACTTTGAGTGTCGCAGGATATCCACACATTCTTGCCATCTCTGTCGTAGCATAGCTTTCATCGGTAAAGTGTGCGGAACAAATGTCCAATTTCTTGCCACTTTCGCATCTTTGGGCCACTGGTGCAACTTGAATCCGTCCCTGTTCGTGTTGTTACACCCTCCGACAACACACCGACGAAGCACGATGTCTCCAAAGTACGGAAAACAGTCGAAAAAACGGAAAATAACAGAGCTGATTTGACTCGGTGTTTGAGAAAATGGCGGATTGCTTCCCGATGTGACGCCACGTTGTGACGTCAACGCTCCGAGAGCGAATATTAGAAAGGCGTTTAATTCGCCAAAATTCACCCATTTAGAGTTCGGAAATCGGTTAAAAAAATATATGGTCTTTTTTCTGCAACATCTAGGTATATATTGATGCTTACATAGGTCTGGTGATAATGTTCCCCTTTAATATTTGGTTTCACTGCAATAAGGCGCTTTTGGATTGTATTCTGTTTTTATTTACGAATTACAAAACGTGCCAATTTCACTGGTTTTGGGTTTTGTGTATATATATATATATATATATATATATATATATATATATATATATATATATATATATATACATATTTCACACGCAATTTCTCGTGAAAGATTCTTTGAAATTGGATGCACGCTGTGGGATGCGCGATTACATTTCCGCTACATATCTTGGATTCATACACATGCACAGATGCAGGGGGATCATAAATTGCAGGAAGTTGCATGTTTTGCCAAAATTTCGGCATTGAAAATCTCAAATGCCAGGGTGTTGGTGCCCTGGCTGGGAATCAAACTTGTGACATCTGTATGAAAGTCAGCAGTGACACCACCAGAGCAGAAAGCCTGCACATTGTCATGGTCTAAAATGGGATGGTAATGTCTAGCCTACATAATAGTTATGCTCCTTTTGCTAACATTTGTGTCCAACCCCACTCCAAATACACAGTTGCCTTTTAAGACTTATTCAAAACTGTTAAAATGGGGAATAATAAAGACGCTTCATGCAGTCACTGGTTTTTACTAAGAGTAATACAGCTCTTCACATTCAGGACCCTGCAGGTCATTTAATAATAGCTGATTTCCCTTGAGACGCTTCGAAAAATAATGTTTTGCCTTCGAAGGTCAATATAATTCAGCCTCCGCAGGGGTGGGCACCGGTTGGCACTTTTCATTCTTGCTTTCTTTGACTGTCAAATGAATAAGATGAAGGCTACCAATGAGCGGTCGGCATTATGTACCTTCAAGAATATACTCTTTAGGGATGTATGTATGTTTTTCATTGTATATATTTGTCATGATCCGTGGTCCGGATCGTGTTTTTGTATTTTCTGTCAGTTTTGGACTCCATAGTTTCTGTTTGTGACACCTCTGAGTTTGTTTTGGTTGCCATGGTTGCTCATTGTGTTCACCTGTCCCTGATTAGTGTTCGCCCGCTCACCTGCTACCCGAGCACTAATCAGAGGCATTATTTAAAGGCCTACTGAAACCCACTACTACCGACCACGCAGTCTGATAGTTTATATATCAATGATGAAATCTTAACATTGCAACACATGCCAATACGGCCGGGTTAGCTTACTAAAGTGCAATTTTAAATTTTGCACGACATATCCTGCTGAAAACGTCTCGGTATGATGACGTCAGCGCGTGACGTCGCGGATTGTAGAGGACATTTTGAGACAGCATGGTGGCCAGCTATTAAGTCGTCTGTTTTCATCGCAAAATTCCACAGTATTCTGGACATCTGTGTTGGTGAATCTTTTGCAATTTGTTCAATGAACAATGGAGACAGCAAAGAAGAAAGCTGTAGGGGGGAAGCGGTGTATTGCGGCCGACTTCAACAACACAAACACGGCCGGTGTTTCATTGTTTACATTCCCGAAAGATGACAGTCAAGCTTTACCATTGGCCTGTGGAGAACTGGGACAACAGAGACTCTTACCAGGAGGACTTTGAGTTGGATACGCAGACACGGTACCGTGAGTACGCTTCCAAACATTTGATCGCTTGCCCGTACATACGTGCCGCTATGTGCATGTCACGTACGTAACTTTGGGGACTTTGGGGAAATATATGTGCTGTATGAACTTTGGGGAGGTGAACGGTACTTTGGGCTGTGGGATTGAGTGTGTTGTGCAGGTGTTTGAGTTGTATTGGCGGGTTATATGGACGGGAGGGGGGAGGTGTTTGTTATGCAGGATTAATTTGTGGCATATTAAATATAAGCCTGGTTGTGTTGTGGCTAATAGAGTATATATATGTCTTGTGTTTATTTACTGTTTTAGTCATTCCCAGCTGAATATCAGGTCCCACCCGCCTCTCACAGCATCTTCCCTATCTGAATCGCTCCCACTGCCCTCTAGTCCTTCACTCTCACTTTCCTCATCCACAAATCTTTCATCCTCCCTCAAATTAATGGGGAAATCGTCGCTTTCTCGGTCTGAATCGCTCTCGCTGCTGGTGGCCATGATTGTAAACAATGTGCGGATGTGAGGAGCTCCACAACCTGTGACGTCACGCGCATATCGTCTGCTACTTCCAGTAGAGGCAAGGCTTTTTTTATCAGCGACCAAAAGTTGCGAACTTTATCGTCGATGTTCTCTACTAAATCCTTTCAGCAAAAATATGGCAATATCGCAAAATGATCAAGTATGACACATAGAATGGACCTGCTATCCCCGTTTTTGAATCGAGAATCGTGTTGAAATGAAAAATAAAAATTTATTTTTGAATCGAATCGTGACCCCAAGAATCAATATTGAATCGAATCGTGGGACACCCAAAGATTCACAGCCCTAATATATATACATATGTCTTAATAAGGTTATCCAAAAAATAGTGCTCGATACCGTAGTAGAGCGCAATATATGTATGTGTGGGGAAAAAAAATCACAAGACTATTTCATCTCTACAGGCCTGTTTCATGAGGGGGGGTTTCCTGAAATCTCCTGATGATTGAGGGAAACCCCCCCTCATGAAACAGGCCTGTAGAGATGAAATAGTCTTGTGATTTTTTTTCCCACACATACATATATATATATATATATATATATATATATATATATATATATATATATATATATATATATATATGCCGCACCAAACTATATGCCGCAGCTACTGTATATACTGTATGTTGTGAAATATTATTTACACAAAGATTTTGTAAATGTTTATTTTCCTACTTTAATTGTTTCCAAACGGTCTCTCTAACATGCCGGTAAAACGGCTGATTAAACAAAACAGAAGTCATCTTCATGGACCCAGTAGCTGCGGAAGCTAGCTTTCCAATCAGCTAAACAGATTAGATAACTTCAACGTTGACGTTTTGGTGAATTTACTGATTGATTTGTGAAACTAGAAAAATAAAAAATAAAATGCAGAGAACACAGAGACTCGTAATGGTTAGCATATTAGCTAATGCTATAAAAGGGACAAGCGGTAGAAAATGGATGGATAGATGGATAAACGTTAGCTTCATTGCATTACAATAGCACGTACAAATATGCATGAAAACACTCCGACAGACATCACACATGGGATGGTTTGGTAAGTAAGAATTGTCTTAGTTATATTGTAAACCTTACAAACGTTGCTTGGAGTGATGAATTAAGAATTCATCCATCCACGCATTCATTTTCCACCGCTTATCCGAGTCCGGCGGCAGTCTAAGCAGAGATGGCCAGACTTCCCTGTCCCCGGCCACCTCCTCTAGTTCTACAGGTGGGATACTCAGGCATTCCCAGGCCAGCTGTGAGAAATAGTCCCTCTAACGTGTTCGAGGTCTGCCCCGAGGTCTCCCGGCTGGACGAGCCCTCACCAGGGAGGCGTCCAGGAGGCATCTGTAGTAGATGCCCAAGCCATCTCAGCGGCTCTACTCTGAGTCTCTCCCGGATGACCGAGCTCTTCACTCTATCTCTGAGGGTGATCCCAGACATCCTGCGGAGGAAACTCATTTCTGCCGCTTGTATTCAAGACTTTGTCCTTTCGGTCATTACCCAAAGCTTGTGACCATAGGTGAGGGTAGGAAATAGAAATGCTATGGGACGATTAATAAGCTTTAAACAGCATAAAAACCCTGTAGAACAGTGGTCCCCAAACTACGGCCCGCAGGCCAGATACGGCCCGCCAGCGTCCGAAATCTGGCCCGCTGGTAGTGGCGAGTTTAAAAAAAAAAAAAAAATACTATCGGGGTCTCCTAGCCACTCAGGCAAATCATATTGTCTAAAAATGCATTTTCCCATCAATAACGGGACGTCGTCACTCTTGCACTGCAGTGAGGGTGCGGCAAAAAAATTGCAAAATCATTGGGGAAACGTAAAATAGATTCCGTGTGCACAGTTTTTAAACATAAGTGGACATACAGTATGACTTTTTTTTGTTCAGTGTCAGGAAAGGCAGTTTGTCTAATCTGCAATGAGACATATTATATATATATATATATATATATATATATATATATTTTTTTTTTTATATATATATATATGTATGCATGTATATATATATATATATATGTATATATATATGTATGTATGTATATATGTGCATATATGTATGTATGTATATATATATATTTATGTATATATATAGCTATATATATAATATGTGTGTATACTGTATATTTATATATATATATATGTGTGTGTATATATAAATATGTGTGTATATATATATATATATATATATATATATATATATATACTGTGTATATATATATATATATATATATATATATATATACAGCATATATATATATATATATATATATATATATATATATACCGTATTTTCCGCACTATAAGCCGCGCCTAAAAACCACACATTTTCTCAAAAGCTGACAGTGCGCCTTATAACCCGGTGCGCCTTATATATGGATTAATATTAATATTAATTTTCATAAAGTTTAGGTCTCGCAACTACGGTAAACAGCCGCCATCTTTTTTCCCCGTAGAAGAAGCGCGCGGTGCATGCTGGGATATGTGACGTTTAATTTCCATTTGTGTGTTTATGTAAAGACCCCAAAATGGCTCCTATTAAGTGTGTTGTCTGTTTAATTATAAATAATGCAGACGAGGCGTGTTAACTGAGTTCTCAACGTTTACTCACAGCGTGCTCATAACCACATTCTAACTCCCAGCATACAACAACGCTTCTCAGGGCTACCGCGCATGCTCGTCACTATCGTTGCATGCTGGGTAGTGTAGTTGTTATATTTGCTAGCTCATAACAGCACATTAAGAGACACGCTTACGCGCTTAATTCAATACTCGCCGTCATTCCGGGTGGATTGACAAAAGACCTCCAGCCGCTGGATATTGGTGTCAACAGGGCTTTCAAATCACGACTGCGAACGGCGTGGGAACAATGGATGACCGAAGGCGAACACACCTTCACTAAGACAGGCAGACAGCGCCGGACGACATACGCCAACATCTGCCAGTGGATCGTAAATGCCTGGGCAGATATTTCGGTCACAACTGTGGTCCGAGCTTTCCGGAAGGCAGGATTCACAGAACTGCTGGACAACAGTGACACCTACTCCGATGACTTCGACGAGATGGAACCGGCCATTTTGGATCCCACATTTGCCCAACTTTTCAATTCGGACACCGAAGACGAAGAATTAGAAGGATTTACGAATGAAGAATAACTTCAGAAAGTGAGCGCTATGTTTATTTTGTGTGTTGTGACATTAACGTTCGAGCAACATTATGTTGCTATTGCTCTGCACTATTTTGAATTTTACTATGTTTGTGATTGCACATTTGCGTACATTTTGGGACAGAGTTGTTAGAACGCTGGTTTTTAATATATTATTAAAGTTTGACTGACCTATCTGACTGTTTTTTTGACATTCCCTTTAGCGCAGCGTAGGCGCGGCTTATAGTCCGGGGCGGCTTATAGGTGGACAAAGTTTTGAAATATGCCATTCATTGAAGGTGCGGCTAATAACCCGGGGCGGCTTATAGTGCGGAAAATACGGTATGTGTATATATATATATATACACACAGTATATTTATAGTTCAGTTCCAGTTTATTTCGAACTGATATATGTGTATATATATGTCTGTATATTTTGTTTGTGTATATATATATATATATATATATATATATATATATACCGTATATACACAAATGTGTGTATACAAATGTGTATATTTATATATATATATACACAAACGTGTGTATACAAATGTGTATATGTGTGTATATATATAAATATAAATATATGTGTATATGTATGTATGTATGTATGTGTGTGTGTGTGTGTGTGTGTGTGTGTGTGTGTATATATACTGTATATATATATATATATATATATACATATATATATATAGCCTGTCTCCTGGCCACATTTTTTTAACCCAACGCGGCCCCCGAGTCAAAAAGTTTGGGGACCCCTGCTGTAGACACTAACCTAGCAGCATCTGCATTGAGCGAACTCGTCCAAAAAATGGCACCATAGCACAAACAGTAACACACCTTTTCAGTGTCTTTGCAGCTGTTTTTCTGAGAGCTATTCATTCCCATTCCATAAGTTAGCCGCACTGTTTTATAAGCCGCAATGTTCAAAGCATTGGGAAAGAAATAGCGGCTTATAGTCCGGAATTGACGGTAAATACCTCCCAGTGCACCTTTTTGTCAACTTGCATTGGCTAATGTGTTTTTACAGGTCACCTTATAGCTGGAACATTGTGTTCGATTCCCTAGTTGAACGACATCAGACTCACACTCCACTCTTGGTGTGCTTTTCTTCCATACCAGTGCCACTGGACTCCCTGAATGTCAACATTCAGCACCAAGCGGGAGAGGAAGTTTATTAAAAACGGTTTCCTCTAGAATTAGGCCATCGGTGTCCCTTTTCCGCTGAGTCAGCACAAACGCAGGGAGGATTGAACCCCCTCAGGTGCCTGGCGTGTTTTCCGCACACCTTGGCTTGCCTTTGAGTTTGGCCCTATTAGCACGCCGACGGTATTATGCAGGGATCACGGTTGATTAACGATTTAGTTAGTCACCTTTTTTCTTTGTTTGCTCCAACGCGGTGAGATAATCCAGTGGAAATCCTTGAGCGGCTCCATTTGTGGAGACCGGAAAAGGAACACGTTGAGGAGTCCAACATAAAGGCTCATTTGCTCTCAGGAGACATTTGTCACTGCCACGTTAAATCAGATAACTCAGAATTAAAGGTGCAGCTGCTTTGTAGCTGGGTTAAAACCATTTGCGATTTTAGCAGTCCTGTGCCATTAAAGCTGCATTTATGCCAAATTGGTTTAATGATATTCTAACAAGGAGGATGTGTCCCGAGAGCCTGTTTGCTGGCACCAATAAGAGAAACAATGATCTTCCTCTTCACTTGATTGCTTCAGTTTTGAGATAGGAGGCATCACGAAGGGAAGGCCGCCTTCCCCAGGCTTCGCTACACGTCCCAAATTTTCGTGGAAGCTTTTCACATTGTTTTGTGCTAGCGTGTCCTCCTGTCCCACTTTTTAATGTTACATTTTTGCACAATAGCTCTTTTTTACCGTATTTTTCGGACTATAAGTCACATAGTTTGGTGCGACTTATACTCAGAAGCGACTTATGTGTGAAATTATTAACAAATTACCGTAAAATATCAAATAATAATATTTAGCTCATTCACGTAAGAGACTAGACCAGGGGTCGGCAACCCGCGGCTCAGCTGCATACTTGCCGACCATCCCGATTTTTCCGGGAGACTTTCGGATTTCACTGCCTCTCCCGGGGCAAACATTCTCCGATTTTCACCCGGACAACAATATTGAGGGCGTGCCGTGATGGCACTGCATTTAGCGTCCTCTACAACCTGTCGTCGCGTCCGCTTTTTCACCTAACAAATAGCGTGCCGGCCCAGTCACATGTTGTATGCGGTGTCTGCTCACACACACAAGTGACAGCAAGGCATACTTGATCAACAGCCATACAGATCACACTGAGGGTGGCAATATAAACAACTTTAACACTCTTACTAATATGCGCCACACTGTGAACCCACACCAAACAAGAATGACAAACACATTTCGGGAGAACATCCGCACCGTAACACAACATAAACACAACAGAACAAATACCCAGAATCCCATGCATCCCTAACTCTTCCAGGCTACATTATATACCCCCGCTACCACCAAACCCCGCCCACCTCAACCGACGCACGGGGGGGTGTTGTTGATGTGTGGGGGGGGCAGGGTTGGGGTGGCGGGCTTTGGTGGTAGCGGGGGTGTATAAAGTAGCCCGGAAGAGTTAGGGATGCATGGGATTCTGGGTATTTGTTCTGTTGTGTTACGGTGCGGACATACTTGCCAACCCTCCCGGATTTTCCGGGAGACTCCCGAAATTCAGCGCCTCTCCCGAAAACCTCCCGGGACAAATTTTCTCCCGAAAATCTCCCGAAATTCAGGCGGAGCTGGAGCTCCAGCTCCATGCGGACCTGAGTCCGCTTTCCCACAATATAAAGAACGTCTACAGTAAAGCAGTCTGTCTGCCGTAAACAGCAATGTTGTGACACTCTTAAACAGGACAATACTGCCATCTAGTGCATTTGATGAAAGCACTTTTGTGCGTGCCACACAGCAATGCATAATCAGAGAGGGTGTTCAGCATGGTTAGAAAGATAGTGACAGAGAATAGAACAAGGCTGGGCAATTCAACCCTTAACTCAACAATGAGTAGATGAGTGTTATGTGTGTGTATATGTGTAAATAAATGAACACTGAAATTCAAGTATTTATTTTATTTATATATATATATATCCATCCATTTTCTACCGCTTATTCCCTTCGGGGTCGCGGGGATATATATATATATATATATATATATATATATATATATGAAATACTTGACTTGGTGAATTCTAGCTGTAAATATACTCCTCCCCTCTTAACCACGCCCCCAACCACGCCCCCGCCCCAACCACGCCCCCCGCACCCACCCCCCACCCCCCACCTCCCGAAATTGGAGGTCTCAAGGTTGGCAAGTATGGGTGCGGATGTTCATTCTTGTTTGGTGTGGGTTCACAGTGTGGCGCATATTAGTAAGAGTGTTAAAGTTGTTTATATCGCCACCCTCACCGTGTTGACCAAGTATGCTTGCATTCACTTATGTGTGTTTGCAGAAGCCTCATATAACATGTAACTGGGCTGGCAAGCTGTTTGTTCAAGCCGTACAGGGCGCTAAAGGTAGTGACATCACGGTACGCCCTTATTATTGTTGTTTGGGTGAAAATCAGCATGCATTCGAGAGAATAGTTTCCCTGAAATTCGGGAGTCTACCGGAAAAATCGGGAGGGTTGGCAAGTGTAACGCTGTCAAGTGCCATTCATATAAAACTCGCGGGCCGCACTAACATTACATTTCCATATTAAGGTGTGGGCCGCGTGTCTGAGACCCCTGGTTTATACATAGCACAAAGCAAAAAAAAAACTTTGTATGCAGTGTTATTTAATTTTAAATTTCAAGAGTTTTGTGGCTCCCATTGTTTTCTTTAATTTGTGGAAACGGGTCAAAATGGCTGTTTGACTGGTAAAGGCTGCCGCCCCCTGGACTAGACGTATAAGATTTCATGGGATTTAGGAGTGACGGATTGTTTGGTAAACGTATTCAGCCTGTTGTTCACTATTCTTTATTTATTTTAAATTGCCTTTCAAATGTATATTCTTGGTGTTGGGTTTTATCAAATACATTTCCCCAAAAATGCGACTTATATATGTTTTTTTCCTTCTCTATTATGCATTTTCGGCCGGTGCGACTTATACTCCGAAGCGTCTTATACTCCGAAAAATACAGTAATTACCATTAAAGCTACATACTGAGGTTGTCCCGATACCAATATTTTGGTACCGGTACCAAAATGTATTTTGATACTTTTCAAAAAGTATCAAACAAAATGTCGTTATTGGCTTTATTTTAACAACAACATTTTATGATATAATAAACATATTGTTAGAATAATTGTATCTAAGTTATAACAAAACTTTGTGTTGCATTGAGTTCCCGGTGAGAGAACAAAAGCCGTCTTTAATCTTATCAATCAAAAGGCTTGTAAAACTCCACTGTGTAGGATGGGAAGCAACAGGAAGGTGTTCTGTTTCTTTCATGTATTGTAATCAACAGAAAGATATTGTCTTGACCCAAGAACTACAAATTGAAGAGGGAGCAGGGCCTGACGCCCCTCAAGGCGACCTTTTCTGTGAACTGTTTTACGACCTTTTCTTAGAAACAGCTGTGTCCATGTAATCAGGGAAAGTCCAAATAAAAAAGGTGGCGTACAATCTTTCGCCAGAGCGTGCTGGAGACTCAAGAGTACAGCCCAGACGTTTTCTCCTCAAATTGAGCCAAATTTAATTCTGTCTCTGTTTAATTCCTTGCTTCTTGTCTCGTTTAATAGATGTCATCAGTGTTTGAACCTGACACATATGTTCCTTATTGCAATAAAATAACAATTCTGATATTAAATAAAATAGTGAACATACTAGACAACTTCTCTTTTAGTAGTTAGTCATATTGTGTTATTTCCCATTCTATTATTTTGTCAACATTATGATGGATTGTTAATCTACTTGTTCATTTACTTTTAATATCTGCTTACTTTCTCTTTTAACATGTTCTATCTACACTTATGTTAAAATATGATAAGCCCCTTTACTTCTGTTATTTGGATACTTTACATACATTTTGGGTGATACTTCAACTTTGTGTACAAATCCGATACCAAGTCGTTACAGGATCATACATTGGTCATATTCAAAGTACTCCTGTGTCCAGGGACGTATTTTCCGACTTTATAAACAATAAACAATTACAAAAGATGTTGCGATAATAAAAACACGGTGAAAATTGTGGTATCGACTATGCAGGTTCTTGTACTTGGTATCGTTACAGTCGATATTTGTATAGATGCACCCATTTGTTTATATTGAGGAGCGCTGGCTTGCGGTTAGCTATTGTACGGTGTGTGGTGAAGCATTTTTAGCTATTCCTCGTCCTGCAGGGAAGATACTTGTGAGAAACTTACTTTATTTGTGGGCATGGAGGTGATGATTAGTGATTTAAAAGTAGCTAAAACACTGCCGACTGTGGAGAGACGTTAGCCATGTTTAAAACACCACTTCCAGAACATTTCAGTGTGAAAAGCTTCACCTTTATAGTTTGTTTTTAAGCCTAAATAAGTAAATTTTCCCTCTTATGTCTCGACTGTTTGTCTGCTTGTAAGTACTCTGTGCGTATGCGTTGCCTGACTTGCGCTGTTTGCTCGTTTTACCAGCAATGTCACCACTTGACGACAGTGCACTATCATGTCCGGGGGAAAAGAAAATTCCGGTATTTTTCAGGAGCAGTTTAGTACCGTTTTTAATTTATTAGTACCGCGGTGCTCTTTTAGTACCGGTATACTGTACAACCCTACTACACACACAAAAAGGTAAGATATTCCTTATCGATAACGATATTTATTGCATTGCAGCCGGTCACCCAGTAAGGAAGTCTCCACATCCGTGGCCCATCCCCCAAATGTCTTCTTTTTCCCAGCTTGGGCTTTTGGAATTTTTCCTTGCCCCGATGTGGGTTCAAGTCTGGAGATAATGTTGTGGTTTGTGCAGCACTTTTAAGGCACAAACCACAACCCATTTATGTACTTCTTGTTATGGGACATTTATCCTCCGCTGTTGCCATTTCTAATATAAAGTAGTGTAAAGTTCTTACTCATATCTGTCAGTAAACTCGCTACGAAAGCGCTAAAACATACCGGTGTAGTGAGTTTACATTATTCACCCAAGGAACATTAGTTATTGGAGAGTTCCGGTCGGACGGTTTTTCACGGGACACATTTCTGGCGGATGAGGAGATGCTGCTCCGTTATTGATTTAAGTAAAGTCTGAATGTCATTAAATCAGTTAGCTCCATTGTGAGGAGGCGTGGCCCGCGGAGCTGCAGCGAGGCGGGGTGTGCCGGGGCCGGCTCCGAGATCAGCGACAGGTGCGTAGATAGCCCACCTGGGCGCAGTTGTCTGATCACCTGTCACTCTACAAAAGGGCAGCAGCAGAGAAGGACGGGGTTAGTGAAGGCGGAGTTGATGAGAGAGAGAGAACCCGAGAACGAACGCGAGCGAGAGCGAGACGAAGACGCGGAAGGCTGAAAAGCAACAAGACGGGCACGAGAGGCGAGTGCTGAAAAGCAGAGAAGAAGGTTTATTGCAAAAAAAAAAAAAAAATCTCCAAACTGTCAAGCCTGTCATGTCCGTCATTCGTGGTCCGAGGAACCCGGAGGTGAAAGACCTCCACAAATTGTGGAGGTCTTTCACCTCCGGGTTCCTTTTGTAGAGTGACAGGTGATCAGACAACTGCGCCCAGGTGGGCCATCTACGCACCTGTCGCCGATCTCGGAGCCGGCCCCGGCACACCCCGCCTCGCTGCAGCTCCGCAGGCCACGCCTCCTCACATCCATCTTTTGACACTTCTTCCACTCCCGTCCTTGCACGCTACACCGCTACAACACATATGACGGGGAGAAGGCTCTGTCGAAGGTGAGTCACGTAAATAAGACCGCCCACAAAACGGCGCACCCGTAAGCGACTGTTAGAAAGCGCCTTGAAGATGATCTGTAAAACATAATCTATGCAATATTTTGACCAAAGAACCACCATTACATATTATGTAGACCAGTGATTTTCAACCTTTTTTGAGCCAAGGCACATTTTTTGTGTTGACAAAATGCGGAGGCACACCACCAGCAGAAATCATTAAACAACGAAACTCAGTTGACAGAAAAAAATCGTTGTCGCAATTGTTGGATATGAATTTAAAGCATAACCAAGCATGCATCAATATAGCTCTTGTCTCAAAGTAAGTGTACTGTCACCACCGGTCACATCACGCCATGACTTATTCGGAGTTTTTTTGCTGTTTTCCTGTGTGTAGTGTTTTACTTCTTGTCTTGCGCTCCAATTTCGGTGGCTTTTTCTCTTTTTTTGGTATTTTCCTGTAGCAGTTTCATGTCTTCCTTTGAGCGATATTTCCCGCATGTACTTTGTTTTTATCCTTCTTCGTGGGGACATTGTCGATTGTCATGTCATGTTCGGATGTACATTGTGGACGCCATCTTGGCTCCACAGTAAGTCTTTGCTGTCGTCCAGCATTCTGTTTTTGTTGACTTTGTAGCCAGTTTAGTTTTAGTTTCGTTCTGCATAGCCTTCCCTAAGCTTCAATGCCTTTTCTTAGGGGCACTCGCCTTTTGTTTATTTTTAGTTTAAGCATTAGGCACCCTTTTACCTGCACACTGCCTCCCGCTGTTTCCGACATCTACAAAGCAATTAACTACCTGCTGCCACCTACTGATATGGAAGAGTATTACACGGTTACTCTGTTAAGCTCTAGACAGCACCAACATTCAACAACGACACATTATTTGCAGACTATAATCACTGGTTTGCAAAAAATATTTTTTTACCCCAAAAGGTGAAAATAGATCATCTCCCACGGCACACCAGACTGTATCTCACGGCACACCAGTGTGCCGCGGCACAGTGGTTGAAAATCACTGATGTAGACCACAGGGAAGTGTTTCAATTGAGAACAAAAGTAAAACAATGTGACTTCTTTAATGCACCTTATAATCCGGTGCGCCTTATATATGAAAAAAAGATCGAAAATAGACCATTCATCGACAGTGCGCCTTATAACCCAGTGCACTCTATGGTCTGAAAAATACGGTATATCTTTTTGGACTGACCCAATTAGGAACCGATATCAAAAAACATACCGGTACTCGGTGTACATCCCCAGCTGCAAATCCGACTAATATTCAGTGGGACTTACCGGGTAATTTGATTTGTAATGTGCACACGCTCAGAATTACTGGAGTTTATAAAGCAGAATGTAATTTCCGACTAATGTCCCTCCAGACTATTACTTGTCATTGTGTGGTAATTGGCTGTTGTTTACTTGCTGCTTTATTTGTTGTCATCTTCTCTTGTGTGTCGCCTCAGTTAATTTGTTGCTTCATTCCATTTTTCCCCCCGATCAATCCTCGTCCGCCCCTGCTGTGATCCAGCCAATCGGCACACCGCGTCCCTTCGTCATTGACTATTTATTTGCTCGATAATTAGTCATGTCTGCACACTTCTTTGTCACATCTTTTATGACTTTTTTTTTTGGAGTCAATCCGCTGAGGGTTTCACCTCATGTCTTTTTCAAGCTTGTTGTTTTCGCTGTTTCGAGATGTTTGCTCACATGCATTATTCAGGCAAGACAATGCAAATCACGTTTGATTTGCTCCAGCCCTCGCCGCGACACGTTTTTGTGCTCCGATACTTAGCTCACTCGGCTCGGAGGTGCATGAACAAGAAAGAAACACGGGCGGCAAAAGAGCGGCGGTGGCGAAGCCTCGGCCGGGCTCCAAAAAAAACCCCAGCTGTAAGGCGCTTTGAAGCAGATACATGCTTTTGACGTCCAGTCAATTCCACAGAGGATGGATATCTCTTTGGTGTGTGTGTGTGTGTGTGTGTGTGTGTGTGTGTGTGCTGAGATAGCCTTTTATACATTGATTATTAGAGATGTCCGATAATATCGGCCGATAAATGCGTTAAAATGTAATATCGGAAATTATCGGTATCGTTTTTTTTATTATCAGTATCGTTTTTTGTTGTTGTTTTTTTTTGTTTTTTTTATTAAATCAACATAAAAAACAGAAGATACACTTACAATTAGCACACCAAAGGGTTGTTTCTTTCTGTTATTAATATTCTGGTTCCTACATTATATATCAATATATATCAATACAGTCTGCAAGGGATACAGTCCGTAAGCACACATGATTGTGCGTGCTGCTGGTCCACTAATAGTACAAACCTTTAACAGTTCATTTTACTAATTTTCATTAATTACTAGTTTCTATGTAACTGTTTTTATACTGTTTTACTTTCTTTTTTAATTCAAGAAAATGTTTTTAATTTATTTTATTTTATAATTTTTTTTAAAAAGTACCTTATCTTCACCATACCTGGTTGTCCAAATTAGGCATAATAATGTGTTAATTCCACTACTGCATATATCGGTTGGTATCGGTTGATATCGGTATCGGTAATTAAAGAGTTGGACAATATCGGAATATCGGATATCGGCTAAAAGCCATTATCGGACATCCCTATTAATTATCCCTTTTGGGGGAATTTTGATTGTTGTGGAAGACTTGCTGGAGATGCAGCTTTCAAACACCATTTTTTTTTTATATCAACCATCAGTTTTCACTCCTGTACAAACTTCTGGCTTTCGGACCGACTTTGTTCATCATGTTTTTAAAATACGAAATAAAATATACAACAAATTGTCATGAACATTGGAGCGATACAAATCATAATTTCGGGCGTATGCGAATGCAACCTTGCTCGCTGTAACCGTCATTGGTGCATAATGAAGAAGTGCTGTGTTGTTGTGGTTACAGGTGAGCTAAACGCTTGCCACAGTTACTTTCATTACTGATTACACCTTACTTAGTTACTTAACTGATTACTTTATTTTAAAAGTAACTATCTACTTTATTACCGTATTTTATATAAGGCACACTTAAAATCATTTCTTTCCCTCAAAACTCGACAGTGCACCTTACAACCCACTGCGCCTAATGTAAGGAATACGGTTGGTTGTGCTTACCGACCTTGAAGCTATTTTATTTGGTACATGGTGTAATGATAAGTATGACCAGTACATGGCAGTCAAACACAAGAGAAAAGTGTAGGCTGCACTATGGTGGCAATATGACTCAAGGAAACAACACCAACATTTGATATGTTCTATTGAAAATATAGAACATTACACACGGCGCTCAAAAATCTATCAAAATGTTTTGGTACGACTTTGGTAAGATATGAAGCCGCACCGCTTGATGTGCGTCAACATACGAGTTTTATTATGGTCTGTGTATAAGGTAAGACATATTATCTGGAGTTTTGTTTCGCAATATTATGCAACAACACTTTTCTTACCTTCTGGTACCTGCTGATCTGTATTTGGGATCCGCATGAGTCCTGAAAATTTTCGCGCGTCCGCGTTTTTCGTGCTTCTTCGTTTTATCTATCCTTCTGTTATGGCACAATCATCCACCGCTGTTGCCATTTCTAATATAAAGTAGTGTAAAGTTCTTACTTATATCTGTCTGTAAACTCGCCATTAAAAGCGCTAAAACATACCGGTGTAGTGAGTTTTAATTATTCACCCAAGGTACTTTAGTTATTAGAGAGTTACGGTCGGAGAGTTTTTCACGGGACACATTTCTGGCGTTGGTGTTTCCGGATGAGGAGATGCTGCTTTGTTACTGATTGAAGTAAAGTCTGAATGTCATTAAAACAGTTAGCGCCGTCTTTTGTCACTTCTTCCACACCCGTCCTTGCACGCTACACCGCTACAACAAAGATGACGGGGAGAAGACACTGCCGGAGGTGAGCCACGTAAATAAGAGCGCCCACAAAACGGAACATCCTGAAGTGACTGTCAGAAAGCGACTTGAAGATGATCTGTAAAACATAATCCATGCAACATTTTGACCAAAGAACCACCATTACATGTTATGTAGACCACAAGGAAGTGTTTTACATTTAGAAAAAAATAATAATAACATGACTCCTTTAATGCGCCCTATAATCCGGTGCGCCTTATATATGAAAAAAGATCGGCAGTGCGCCTTATAAGGGTTGAGTTTTTTCTTGCCCTGATGTGGGATCTGAGCCGAGGATGTCGTTGTGGCTTGTGCAGCCCTTTGAGACACTTGTGATTAAGGACTATATAAATAAACTTTGATTGATTGATATTCCTGTGCGCCCTATCATCCGGAAAATACGGCCCTTCTTCGGAATTGGTATTGCGTTACAATACCTGTTACTGAAAAAAACGTGGTCATATTCATCACTGCTTGCACAATATCACAGGTTTCTGAGACTGTTTACAGTTAGCACCCAAATGAGGCATCGTTAGCTTCTTCTTTCATCAGTCTGGTCAGTACTTCTGACGATGGCGCCGGTGCCATCATGGAACCCGGTTCCCCTCCCTCCCCATGGCCGCATTCGTCTTTTTCGGCTTATCCACTTTTTTTGACAGATCATCCATATTCTAGCAGTGCTTCCGATGATCTGCACAATCGTTGTCAGCCGGTGGTGAAGCGCTCCGTTTCCAATAACGACATACCGGACCTGTCAGTGGCTTGGACAGTCTTAAAGATTTCAGGTCAACCTGTGCATTCTTTCGCTGTCGTGCATGGCGCATACTTGCCAACCCTCCCGGATTTTCCGGGAGACTCCCGAAATTCAACGCCTCTCCCGAAAACCTCCCGGAAGAAATTTTCTCCCGAAAATCTCCCGCAATTCAGCCGGAGCTGGAGGCCACGCCCCCTCCAGCTCCATGCGGACCTGAGTCCAGTGTGCGCACACAAGGAGACGAAGCAGAAGAACGAGACCGTAGTCGAAGAGCGCAGGGGAGACACTTCTCCAGGGTCGATGTATGCTCGGGGCAACACCCTTCACCTTTAGGGTGAATGATGAGTCCAGCGATTTGTTGCAAATCTTGCTTTATTGATTGCTTGCACACAGCCAATCCAACACAAAACCAACTAGTCCCTCCCAGCACTCACGCTACCACTCCCTCTCTTCTCTCGCCCACACACTCACTGACGTCACTCACCTCACATGCTGTCACCTATTAAAGGGCCACACACACACATACTCTACTCTCATAACACAGTACAGTTAGTAGAACAACTGTGTTTTCAATACTGTGTATTTGATAGGTGCCATTTCCCCGGAATTGTATTGCATTGTACTTTCAAGTTCAACAATGACTAGATGAGTGTTATGTGTGTGTATATGTGTAAATAAATGAACACTGAAATTCAAGTATTTCTTTTATTTATATATATAATAAAATAAATAAATATATATATAGCTAGAATTCACTGAAAGTCAAGTATTTCATACATATATATATATATATATATATATATATGTATATATGTATATATATACATATATATATATATATATATATATATATATGAAATACTCAAATTGGTGAATTCTAGCTGTAAATATACTCCTCCCCTCTTAACCACGCCCCCAACCACGCCCCGCCCCACCCCCGACCACGCCCCCCACCCCCCACCTCCCGAAATAGGAGGTCTCAAGGTTGGCAAGTATGGCATGGCGTCATGTTAGATCAATTGAAAGGCGACTCCGGCAATGAGTTAATGATGTGTGGCGATCATAATGTTCCTTTTGTCTGACTTGAAGACAATGAGATTGTATTAGTTAATTCCCACGCAATATAGTGTGGTGTCGTCCATGCAGCAGGGACATGGACATGTCTGTAGTATGTGACACTCTGCATTAAGGATCTAATGACATCCCCCTTTTCTCAGCAGCTGTCTTATCCCATTTCGCTCCCCGTCACATGACTGATTTTTATCCCCTTTTACCGGTGCGATTGAGTATTTAAAGGTTGAACTGACGCATGGGAATGGGAGAAATCAATGCCAGAAGTCACGCTATCTGATTTTCTAATCAGCCGATACTGTCACCCATTTTTTTTTGCTGGCTTCATTAAATAGACTTCCTCATCCGAGTGCCTCACAAAAGCCGCCGCATGGTATAATTTATGGACTTCCCGGTGCGTCCGTATATCTTTGAAAGCGACCGCAGGAAAGTTAATCAAAGTTGGCCGAGTCACTCGACTGTGGGCTGCATCAATCATTTGGGTTTGGACAGAATGCAGCAATTTTGTGTGTAAATTCATCTACGGTTATAGATCTTTTCTCGTGCGGTTTTGCTAGCAGGTTCCCGGTCTGTAGCATCTGGCTGGTACCGTATTTTCCGTACCATAGGGCGCACCGGATTATAAGGCGCACTATTTTCATTCTTTTTTCATGTATAAATCACACCGAAGTATAGGGTGCATTAAAGGCCTACTGAAACCCACTACTACCGACCACGCAGTCTGATAGTTTAAATATAAATGATGAAATCTTAACATTGCAACACATGCCAATACGGCCGGGTTAGCTTACTAAAGTGCAATTTTAAATTTTGCGCAAAATATCCTGCTGAAAACGTCTCGGTATGACGTCACGGATTGTAGAGGACATTTTGGGACAGCATGGTGGCCAGCTATTAAGTCGTCTGTTTTCATCGCAAAATTCCACAGTATTCTGGACATCTGTGTTGGTGAATCTTTTGCAATTTGTTCAATGAACAATGGAGACAGCAAAGAAGAAAGCTGTAGGTGGGAAGCGGTGTATTGCGGCAGGTGTTGTGCCGGATAACACACTCCCGCCATAGAATGCACCCCCTGACTGTTGTGCCGGATAACACGGCCGGTGTTTCATTGTTTACATTCCCAAAAGATGACAGTCAAGCTTTACCATTGGCCTGTGGAGAACTGGGACAACAGAGACTCTTACCAGGAGGACTTTGAGTTGGATACGCAGACGCGGTACCGAATTTAGGGATTTCACCATCTACGGTCCGTAATATCATCAAAAGGTACAGATTATCTGGAGAAATCACTGCACGTAAGCAGCTAAGCCCGTGGCCTTCGATCCCTCAGGCTGTACTGCATCAACAAGCGACATCAGTGTGTAAAGGATATCACCACATGGGCTCAGGAACACTTCAGAAACCCACTGTCAGTAACTACAGTTGGTCGCGACATCTGTAAGTGCAAGTTAAAACTCTCTTATGCAAGGCGAAAACCGTTTATCAACAACACCCAGAAACGCCGTCGGGTTCGCTGGGCCTGAGCTCATCTAAGATGAACTGATACAAAGTGGAAAAGTGTTCTGTGGTCTGACGAGTCCACATTTCAAATTGTTTTCGGAAACTGTGGACGTCGTGTCCTCCGGACCAAAGAGGAAAATGAACCATCCGGATTGTTATAGGCGCAAAGTTGAAAAGCCAGCATCTGTGATGGTATGGGGGTGTATTAGTGCCCAAGACATGGGTAACTTACACATCTGTGAAGGCGCCATTAATGCTGAAAGGTACATACAGGTTTTGGAGCAACATATGTTGCCATCCAAGCAACGTTACCATGGACGCCCCTGCTTATTTCAGCAAGACAATGCCAAGCCACGTGTTACATCAACGTGGCTTCATAGTAAAAGATTGCGGGTACTAGACTGACCTGCCTGTAGTCCAGACCTGTCTCCCATTGAAAATGTGTGGCGCATTATGAAGCCTAAAATACCACAACGGAGACCCCCGGACTGTTGAACAACTTAAGCTGTCCATCAAGCAAGAATGGGAAAGAATTCCACCTGAGAAGCTTAAAAAGTGTGTCTCCTCAGTTCCCAAATGTTTACTGAGTGTTGTTAAAAGGAAAGGCCATGTAACACAGTGGTGAACACACCCTTTCCCAACTACTTTGGCACGTGTTGCAGCCATGAAATTCTAAGTTAATTATTATTTGCAAAAAAAAAAAGAAAAAAGTATGAGTTTGAACATCAAATATCTTGTCTTTGTAGTGCATTCTATTGAATATGGGTTGAAAAGGATTTGCAAATCATTGTATTTCGTTTATATTTACATCGAACACAATTTCCCAACTCATATGGAAACAGGGTTTGTAAAAAATGAATGGCCGACAATCTGTATTAACTGACATCTCGTCGACATTTGACCTTAAAGTCTGTTAATATACTTAATGTGCACACCTGAACTCAAACATTTACAAGCCATCTGCTCCTGAAATATGCTTGCCTGTTATTTCTTTTTGCATAAAAAGCAGAAAATATAGTTGGCTGAAGAGTAGAGAAGTCTGCAGGGAGAGGAGCTCGGGCAAAAAAAGGACTTTGTGTGTGTCTGATGTGGTGCCGGCTACATAATAAGGATAAGCCCACCTCGCTGAGTAAACAATTACTTTTCCGTGGTAGGTAAGGAGTTGAAAAGCTGCAGTCGGCTCCCATCTGTGGTTGCCGTGTTAGGAGCTGGAACGACACCTCGACCTTGCAGGCTGAGAGATCTCGGCAACACTTTCATGTCTCCCGACAGAGCGAGCAGCGATATCCACCGTGCGCAGTCATAGGCTAATTGTGGATTTAAATCCACAGTCTGACCGCACGACGCTCGGAATACCAATTAGGCGAGCGGGTGCGGGAAGTGTTCGGCGAGCAGCTGTTGGGAATCGTGTTCGTGTTTGCCATGAATAAGTCATGACGGGTCGCGGTGTGAATAACAACATGGGTGGCGGGTCCCGGAGACACCGTAATGGTCTCGGGATCGGACCCTTTTTGCTTCACCCCGGCAGGAAAGTCGCGGGTTCAACCCCCAGTCAGCCATCAAAACAAAGCTCGACATTCCCCCTCTAATTGTCAAGCGCCCCGCGGAGTAAGAACAACATTCAGGCGCTTAAAGGATTCCCGCAGACCGCGATAGGAGGCTTAGGGAACGCTCAATCGGGGAGACAAATTCATTGACAACTTGCACGCTCATTTGCAACAAGAAGACAAATCTCCTGTGGCTTGTTTCATCCACTCAACCTAAAGCATCATCCACTCCCACTCCCACCAGGGGGAGGGTATTCCACCGGGGGGGAACCAGTACTAATGGTTATGTTTATTTCAAACATGCATAACAAGTTTACATCACATGTTTACGACAGTTGCACAAGTCAGCATGTCCGAAAAGAAGTAGGAAGTGTCAGGACTTGGACTACGGCGTGGTTTGTTCTCCCGTGGTGTGAATGATTTGGACCAGACATGGCGTGAAGGTGAAGACATATTTAATTTTAACACTCAAAAAAAAGAAACAAACAAAAGCCGCTCACAGTGGAGGTACCAAACTTGGCTATAAACACAAAACTTGCACAAAGGCAGAAACTATGAACAATGAAACAAAAACACTAACTGTGGCATTAATAAACAAAAACTTACTTGGACGTTGTCACGACTTGGTCCTGGGGTTTAGTTTTTCTGGGATGCAACGGAAAGTTGGCTCGGGCGAGACGGGAATGTAAGTACATTTTTTATTGAAACACTAGAACTACAAAAAAAAAGAAGTAAACAAAAGGCGCGCACAATGGCGGAGAACAAACTATAAAACCAAACACTTGCACAAAGGCAAAAACTATGAACAACAAAAAAACACTAACTGTGGCTTAATAAACAAAAACTTACTTGGCATGGAACCGGCATGAAAAAAGAGCAGCAAGGATCATAAGGGTGTGGAGAGTGTGCAGAAGCATAAATATGGGGATGTCACCAGAAAGACAAACTGAAAAACAATGAACTTAAATACTATGGACATGATTAGTGAAAGCAGGTGCGTGACTCAAAACGTGAAACAGGTGCGTGACGTGACAGGTGAAAACTAATGGTTGCTATGGTGACAAAACAAAAGTGCACAAAAAGTCCAAAAACCAAAACGAACATGACCAAAACAAAAACATGATCACACAGACATGACAGACGTGGCATGAAGTGCGCAGAGGTAAACAGATTGTGACGGGTATGATGTCGCCAGACAGACAGCCCGGCAACTGGAAGCTTAAATAATAGTGACATGATTAAAGACAGGTGCATGAGTTGTGAGGGCAGGTGAAAACTAATGGGTTGCTATGGTGACAAACAAGAGTGCACAATGAGTCCAAACGTGGAACAGGTGAAACTAATGGGTAACCATGGAAACAAGACAAGGGAGTGAAAAGCCAGAAACTAAAGAGTCCAATAATTAAACAAAACAAAACATGACTAAAACAAAACATGATTACACAGTCATGACAGGAAGAACGATATCAATATACCAATATATATCGCGATAGACACATACCGTATTTTCCGGACTATAAGACCCTTTTTTTCCCCTCAAAACTCGACAGTGCGCCTTATAACCCTAATGTACGGAATAATTCTGGTTTTGCTTACCCACCTCGAAGCAATTTTATTTGGTACATGGTGTAATGATAAGTGTGACCAGTAGGGATGATGTTTGATAAGAAATTATCGAGTTCGAGCCCATTATCGAATCCTCTTTGTCATGTCTGTGTAATCATGTTTTGTTTTAGTCATGTTTTGTTTAGTTAATGGACTCTTTAGTTTCTGGCTTTTCACTCCCTTGTCTTGTTTCCATGATTACCCATTAGTTTCACCTGTTTCACGGTTGGACTCATTGTGCACTCTTGTTTGTCACCATAGCAACCCATTAGTTTTCACCTGTCACGTCACGCACCTGTTTCACGTTTTGAGTCACACACCTGTTTTCGTTAATCATGTCTGTAGTATTTAAGTTCATTGTTTTCAGTTTGTCTTTCTGGTGACATCCCGCATTCATACCCCTGTCACACTCTGTCTACCTCTGCGCACTTCATGCCTTGTCCAAGTAAGTTTTTTCTATTAATGCCACAGTTAGTGTTTTTGTTTAATTGTTCACAGTTTTTTGCCCACGTGCAAGTCTTTTTGTTTCGTTAGTCAAGTTTGTACTTCCGCCTTGAGCGCGCTTTTTGTTTGATCCTTTTTTTTTGTAGTTATAGTGTTTAAATAAATCATGTATTTACCTTCACGCCACATCTGGTCCAATTCACTTGCACCTCTGGAAAACAAACCAAGCCATAGTCCAAGTCCTGACACTCTTATCGAACCGATTCCTTATCGATTATCTTATCGAATCCAGATAGGTTGTTGTACATGGAAAAAAAACACAATATTTGGTTTAACAAAAGCTCACTTTTATTTTATAAGAAAAAAATAAAAATAAAATAAATAAATATTGACTGTTACCCCCCTAAAAAAAATTTAAAAAAATATATTGACTGTTGTTACCCAAAGTATATTAAGTGGGATTTTTCAGAAAAACAAATATATACAGTAACACAAAAACAACCTGTCTCTGTGATCACTATAGGTCTATAAATAATAATATAGTGTTAAATAAAATCAGTCCCTTGGGCACAAAACCTGAAAATAATACAGCTCTCCAAAAATCGCACTTCTGCTGCTATTGGAACATACTAACTACACACACTATGACACTAAGAACACCACAGTCATCAATCAACAATTCTCCCCCCCCTTACATGAGAGCGAAGCCTGGCAATAATAGCATATTGCCTGTTCTGCCTTCACTATACGTGTTGAGGTTATACAGCTTGGCAGACAGCTAACAAACAATCCAAAGCAGATTAATCCATTTTGGCTCTTTATTGTTGTTGATCTTGCTTTGTCTTTTCCTATCTTTACTTTTGTCTTGCACTGGACTGTTATTTTTGTTTTTTTAAACTGAAATACACACAATGACAAATGTATAAGCTATGCGATTCAATTAACATACTGTTAACATAACATACTTCACACAAATATACAGTACTATCATCAAACAAATACTTCTGAGTGTTGAAACCACAGTTTGTATTTCGATGGTGGAAATATACGACTGGCAGCCATTTTAAGTCCTCAAAACATCCATTGAAACAGTGCACAAAAATCGTTTTTCAATAAACATCTTAGTATCAAACTTAACCACTTTCCACCTTAATATTGAGTTACCGGTACATAAACAAGTTAAACAGTTTACTTACAGACTTATCTTTTCCAAGGCTTGTAAGAGCGAACACAACTTGTCTACTTCTCAATTGTTTCAACCCGGAAGTGCCCAAACTAATGACGCGTAGTATTTTCATATCGCCACAAGGTGTCAGTAAGAGTCTATAATCAAATGGGCATAACATTGCAGGTCCCACAGGGATTCGTTCCCAGGGATTCGGATAAAGAACCAACTCTTTTTCTTTACTATAGTGGCCTCGATAACGGGAACCGGTTCTCAAAAAGGGATTCGAGTCCATGGAATCGGTTCTTTTCTTGTCGAACAACCGGGAGAACCGATTTCAAACATCAACCCTAGGGACCAGTAGATGGCAGTCAAACTTAAGAGATACGTTTAGACTGCACTATGATGGCGATATGACTCAAGTAAACAACACCAACAATTTGGTGGGGCGATATAGCTCGGTTGGTAGAGTGGACGTGCCAGCAACTTGAGGGTTCCAGGTTCGATCCCCGCTTCCGCCATTCTAGTCACTGCTGTTGTGTCCTGCCTTCTCCCAGTGCCACCCACACTGGTTTAAATGTAACTTAGATATTGGGTTTTACTATGTAAAGCTCTTTGAGTCACTAGAGAAAAGCGCTATATAAATATAATTCACTTCACACACTTCACTATATGTTCCATTGAAAATATAGAACATTACACATGGCGCTCAAAAATCTATCAAAATGTTTTAGTACGACTTTGGTAAGCTATGAAGCCGCACCGCTTGATGGATTGTACTGTGCTTCAACATACTAGTATTATTATGGTGTGTGTATAAGGTAAGACATATTATCTGGCATTTTGTTTCGCAATGTTACGCAAAAGCAACTTTTCTTACCTTCTGGCGCCTGCTGATCTGTATTTGGGATCTGCATAAATCCTGAAAATTTGCGCGCCTCCACCTTTGTAGTTCGTGTCGACACCATAGTTGATAAGCTTCTTCTTTTTCTTTATCTTCTTGTTATGTGACATTCATCCTCCTCTGTTGCCATTTCTAACATAAAGTAGTGTAAAGTTCTTACTTATATCTGTCAGTAAACTCGCCATGAAAGCGCTAAAAACTACTGGTGTAGTGAGTTTACATTATTCACCCAAGGAACTTTAGTTATTAGAGTTCCGGTCGGACCTTTTTTTACGGGACACATTTCCTGTGTTGTTGTTTCCGGATGAGGAGATGCTGCTCCGTTATTGATTGAAGTAAAGTGTGAATGTCATTAAAACAGTTAGCTCCATATTTTGACACTCCTTCCAATCCCGTCCTTGCACGCTACACCGCTACAACAAAGATGACGGGGAGAAGACGCTGCCAAGGGTGAGCCACGTGAATAAGACCGCCCACAAAACGGCGCATCCTGAAGCGACTGTCAAAAAGCGGCTTGAAGATGACCGGTAAAACATAATCTATGCAACATTTTGACCAAAGAACCACCATTACATGTTTTATAGACCACAAGGAAGTGTTTTACATTTAGAAAACATTTAATAACAATGACTCCTTGAACAAGCCATCTGCTCCTGAAATATGAAACACTGTCTTTTTTGCCACTTGTGCCAGCTTTTTTGAAACATGCTGCAGGCATCAAATTCCAAATGAGCTAATATTTGCAAAAAATAACATTTTTCAGTTTGAACATTAAGTATCTTGTCTTTGCAGTATATTCAATTTAATATAGGTTAAAAGTAGAGATGTCCGATAATGGCTTTTTTGCCGATATCCGATATTCCGATATTGTCCAACTCTTAATTACCGATTCCGATATCAACCGATACCGATATATACAGTCGTGGAATTAACACATTATTATGCCTAATTCTGTTGTGATGCCCCGCTGGATGCATTAAACAATGTAACAAGGTTTTCCAAAATAAATCAACTCAAGTTATGTAAAAAAAATGCCAACATGGCACTGCCATATTTATTATTGAAGTCACAAAGTGCATTATTTTTTTTAACATGCCTCAAAACAGCAGCTTGGAATTTGGGACATGCTCTCCCTGAGAAAGCATGAGGAGGTTGAGGTGGGCGGGGTTGAGGTGTGGGAGGGTAGGGGGTAGCGGGGGGTGTATATTGTAGCGTCCCGGAAGAGTTAGTGCTGCAAGGGGTTCTGGGTATTTGTTCTGTTGTGTTTATGTTGTGTTACGGTGCGGATGTTCTCCCGAAATGTGTTTGTCGTTCTTGTTTGGTGTGGGTTCACAGTGTGGCGCATATTTGTAACAGCGTTAAAGTTGTTTATATGGCCACCCTCAGTGTGACCTGTATGGCTGTTGACCAAGTATGGTTTGCATTCACTTGTGTGTGTGAAAAGCCGTAGATATTATGTGCCTGGGCCGGCACGCAAAGGCAGTGCCTTTAAGGTTTATTGGCGCTCTGTACTTCTCCCTACGTCCGTGTACACAGTGGCGTTTAAAAAAAATCAGACATTTTACTTATTGAAACCGATACCGATAATTTACGATATTACATTTTAAAGCATTTATCGGCCGATATTATACGCAGTCCGATATTATATGACATCTCTAGTTAAAAGGATTTGCAAATCATTGTATTCTGCTTTTATTTACGATTTACACAACGTGCCAACTTCACTGGTTTTGGGGTTTGCGTTGCGTTGCTCGGCAAATGCTTTGAAGTCCGCCCATTTGCTGCAGTGAACTTTGCTTGCTATCGGCTTGGCAGCAGTCGTAACTCATTTTGTTCTTCGACTGCGAAACCTCTTGCCAGACTGAGTCCGATGCAAAGGCGTCTGTTATTGTGGTTAATATCTGCAGTCAGGTAACGTTCCAAAACAGTTCCAAACTCATCCATACATGAAGTGTCCTCTCTCTTCACATAAAGCCAATGTCTTTGTGCAGTCTTTGCATCAGAGGTGCAATGCTGTCAGGCATCAGCGTGTTGAAGTGACTGATTTGTGACTGTGAGTGTCATCTTTTGCACTTGCACCGTGCCCGAGGTTGTCAGAATATAACAAGGCCCGTGGCGCTATTTTTTTTTGCACGGCCCATATCGTTTTTTTTCCTTCACTTGAGAGTGGTGTTACTGGGGGAAGAAGACCACCGTGGTAATCATATCGCGCAGCAGTGTAAAAAGATCCAAGTCCGAACAAGTAGAAACTGACTATAAAAAGACATTAGTGGCGCCCCCGATGGCTTATGGTCAGAATGCTTTGGAAAAGATGCTCGCAAAATGCTATAACCATTAGACATATAGTCACTGACTAGGGTTGTGCGGTATACCGGTATTAGTATAGTACCACAATACTAATTAATCGTATTTGGTACTATACCACTTCTGAAGCGTACCGGTCCCCCTGTGCCCGCGTCGAAGTCACGTCGTGACATTGCTGGTTTACGAGCAGAGGAGCATGTTCGGCAGCGCACAATCACAGAGTACTTACAAGCAGACACTTAATGGTTTTCCATCCGTTTGAAATGAATAAGTACCTCTATATTCGACTTAATATAACTGCTTAATTTTTGCCCCCGGTTTCATGTAACGTCTCAATCATCCACACATTGCACGTCACAACTCATCTGTTTGACTGCTTTCCAAATAATAACGTGTCAGAACAGAGAAACCCACATGTTGTGGGCTCGGTCTCTGCTTTTTAAAATTTTTTGATTGAGTACAACAGCAAAATAATCCACCATGGGGCCAAAGAAATTTGCGAATGCCAGCACTTTAATGAGGAAGGTGAGAAACTATGGAATAGGGTTGTGTGGTATACCGGTATTATTATAGTACTGCGATACTAATGACTCATATTCGGTACTATACCGCCTCTGAAAAGTACCGGTCCCCCACATCCCCGCGTCATCACGTCGTGTCATTGCTGGTTTTACGAGCAGAGGAGCATATTCGGCAGCGCACAATCACAGAGTACTTACAAGCAGACACAGTGTGTAGGCAGAAAAGGGAGAACCGACGCATTTTGGCTAAAAAACTAAAGATAAAGGTGAAGGATGACACTGGAACGCCCTCAGGAAGAGGTGCTTTAAGACATGGCTAGCTAGCTAGCGGCTAACGTCCAGCCGCCGTCTGCACCGTTTTAAATCACTAATCCTCGTCTCCATGGCGACAAATAAATAACGTTTCTTACAAGTGTCATCCCTGCAGGACGAGGAATAGCTAAACATGCTTCACTACACACCGTAGCTCACCAGCGTCACAATGTCAACAAATCCCATATATACACCTAACATCCACTGTAATGATACCAAGTACAGGCACGTATTTAGTCGATACTACTATGATTACGTTGATATTTTTTGGCATCAAAACTAGAGATAATATCGGCAGGCCGATATTATCGGCCGATAAATGCGTTAAAATGTAATATCGGAAATTATCGGTATCGTTTTTTTTTTTTTATCGGTATCGTTTTTTTCTTTTTTTTTATTAAATAAACATAAAAAACACAAGATACACTTACAATTAGTGCACCAACCCAAAAAAACTTCCTCCTTCATTTACACTTATTCACACACATTCACACAAAAGGGTTGTTTCTTTCTGTTATTAATATTCTGGTTCCTACATTATACATCAATATATATCAATACAGTCTGCAAGGGATACAGTCCGTAAGCACACATGATTGTGCATGCTGCTGGTTCACTAATAGTACTAACCTTTAACAGTTAATTTTACTAATTTTCATTAATTACTAGTTTCAATGTATCTGTTTTTATATTGTTTTACTTTCTTTTTTATTCAAGAAAATGTTTTTAATTTATTTGTCTTATTATTATTTATTTTTTTAAAGTACCTTATCTTCACCATACCTGGTTGTCCAAATTAGGCATAATAATGTGTTAATTCCACGACTGCATATATCGGTTGATATCGTTATCGGTAATTAAAGAGTTGGACAATATTGGAATATCGGATATCGGCAAAAATCCATTATCGGACATCCCTAATCACAACATCTTCTTTGTTTTTTTTTGTCAAGACTTGGTCCTGGGTGTTTGCTTTTCCGGAAGGCAACGGAAAGTTGGCTCGGGCGAGACGGGAATGGGTGTACATATTTATTTTTACTATAACAAAAAAGAACAAACGAAAAGCGCGCACAATGGCGGAGGTACAAAACTAGGCTATTGAAAACAAAACTTGCACATAGGCAGAAACTGTGAACAATGAAACAAAAACACTAACTGTGGCATTAATAAACAAAAACTTACTTGGCATGGACTATGAAGTGCGCAGAGGTAAACAGAGTGTGACAGGGGTATGAATCCGGATGTCGCCAGAACGACAAACTGAAAACAATGAACTTAGATACTACAGACATGATTAGTGAAAACAGGTGCGTGACTCAAAACGTGAAACAGGTGCGTGACGTGACAGGTGAAAACTAATGGTTGCTATGGTGACAAAACAAACAAAAGTGCACAAAAAGTCCAAAAACAAAACCGAACATGACTAAAACAAAACATGATCACACATACATGACATTTTTCAAATGTATATTATGTTTATAAACTCAGGAAATATGTCCCTGGACACATGAGGACTTTGAATATGACCAATGCATGATCCTGTAACTACTTGGTATCGGATTGATGCCTAAATTTGTGGTATCATCCAAAATTAATGTAAAGTATAAAACAACAGAAGAATAAGTGATTATTACATCAATGTTGACAAAATAATAGGTAGATAAATGACACAATATGTTACTGCATATGTCAGCAGACTAAATTAGGAGCCTTTGTTTGTTTACTTACTAATAAAAGACAAGTTGTCTTGTATGTTCACTATTTTATTTAAGGACATAATTGCAATAATAAACATATGTTTAATGCACCTTAAGATTGTTTGTTAAGATAAAGCCAATAATGCAATTTTCTTGTGGTCCCCTTTATTTAGAAAAGTCTGAAAAGTATCGAAATAATTTTAGTATTCGTACCGGTACCAAAATATTGGTATCGTTACATAGGGATGTCCCGATCCAGGTTTTTGCACTTCCGATCCGATACCGATATTGTTTTTGCACTTCCGATTCCATACCGATACTGACCGATACCGATACTGGCCTATCCGAGCATGTATTAAAGTTTAAAGTTATTTAGCCTACTTAGTTGTCAGAATCATGTTGAAAAGGGTTTTAGTACTCTTGATAACAACTAGCCAGCTGAATTAGGGGAGTTTGAATAATACACAATGGTTGGTAACAAGAAACTGACCTGTTCATTCAAGGATAAACACAAAATAGACAAAATTATACATGACAAACAGAAATGGCATCATTGAACTAGGGCTGGGCGATATGGCCTTTTTTTAATATTGCAATATTTTAAGGCCATATTGCGATACACGATATATATCTCTATATTTTGCCTCAGCCTTGAATGAACACTTGATGCATATAATCACAGCAGTATGATGATTCTATGTGTCTACATTAAAACATTCTTCTTCATACTGCATTAATATATGCTACTTTTAAACTTTCATGCAGAGAGGGAAATCACAACTAAAAAAAATCACTATTTTTTTCATACGGTGTTGATCTGGAAATGTTTGCCTCGGCATTTTGATGTTGTGGACGTGTGGCACCGAATGGAGATAAGCGTCTCGACAGACCTTACAATATTTGAACAATGATGACGAAAACTGTTTTCTCTGTCGTGTCCGTGTGTCGAAAATTGTTATGCGCTTATTTTTTTTATTTGATTTTGTGCTTGGCATAGATTTGCCGTGCGCAGAGGACGCTTGAGCAGGCGCACACCTTAGCGGCTGCGCTAGCATCACAGCTAACGTTAGCCATGCTGCTACCTCGCTGTCTGCTGGGAGAGGGCGTATACGTATGTGACGTATGACGTGACAGTATGTGACGTGTGTAAGAAGGTGCGCTCGCTGTCTGTGAGAGGGAGACACAGGAAAGAGTGAGAAGAGCCTGTCGTGTAATGCCAGCAGCTAAAAGCAACTGCGTGAGAATCCACAGACTTGTGGATGTGTTGAAGGTATGCTGGAAAATGCGGAATGGAAATTAGGGAGCAGCAGAAAAGTGGAATGTATTCTTTAAATCGGTGCGTTGGAAAACACGGACCGGAGTTTTTTTTAAACTGGATCTGGATCGGCATTTTCCCATGCCTTGCCGATACGCATTTTTTGGCAAATATCGGCGGCCGATCCGATCCAAATATCGGATCGGGACATCCCTATCGTTACAACACTATCACTGACACATATCTAGTTAGTTAAGTGCCAAATACGTTTAGCTGGATAGCGGCCATGTTTTTCAACCAATCCTGACAAATTTGACCCACATTTGCTTTTCAGTCTTGTGTAAAAACTTTTAAGCGGTGCATCCTTTTGTTTTGTTTCTTTGTCTTTTTTTTCCCCCCAAGATGGTGCGGCTGTAGTGGCTGCTGGTGGAAGTAGCTCTGTGCTCTTGTGTCATCCTTTTGTGTTCCTGGTGTTTCCCTTTTGTTTTCATGTGGGTTTCTTTGTTATTTTTTGCCTTTTGTGTCAGGACCCTTTGGGACTGTGTGACAAGGGGTGGCACTTTCGTGACTTCTGCGGTGCTTTTTTGTGGGCTTCTGGATCTTCCTCCCGGGAGCCTTTTGGCCGTGAGTACCAGCTGCTGGGTCTCTGCCACACCGGAGTCTGTTTGGAGAGACTGGAGGAGGTGTGGATGAAGACACAGGGCTGCGGAGCTGGCGCTGGGCGCCGGGACGGACGGGCTTCACGGTGTCTTGGCTAAATAAGCAGGTATCAGACGCCTCGGTCTCCTTGGACGCATCCTGGCTTATCCATGCGGACTGGACACTGGCCGAGAGTTGGTGGGCGGCCGAGGGTGGAGTCGGCTCTCTTGGTTGCTTTGTTGGGTCTGCTCCTGTCTCTGGCCATGCTCCCCCTAACCCCAGCAGACGATGGCGTGGAACACCGCAGAGGCCACCACAGAGTGTGTGGGTGTTGAAATGATGTTTTTGTTTGGTTGCTTGTCTATGCATGATGCAACCGTGTGTGCACAATGTTGATAAGATTATTATTTTTGTTGTTGTTGTTGTTGTTGTTTTGCTTTTGGAGCTGTGTGTAGAAGTGGCTGGTTGCATCAGCTCTGCTCTTTTAATGTCTTTAAAGGGGAACATTATCACATCCGTTTTTTCGACTGTTTTCCGTACCTTGGAGACATCATGCCTCGTCGGTGTGTTGTCGGAGGGTGTAACAACACGAACAGGGACGGATTCAAGTTGCACCAGTGGCCCAAAGATGCGAAAGTGGCAAGAAATTGGACGTTTGTTCCGCACACTTTACCGACGAAAGCTATGCTACGACAGAGATGGCACGAATGTGTGGATATCCTGCGACACTCAAAGCAGATGCATTTCCAACGATAAATTCAAAGAAATCTGCCGCCAGACCCCCATTGAATCTGCCGGAGTGTGTGAGCAATTCAGGGACAAAGGACCTCGGTAGCACGGCAAGCAATGGCGGCAATTTGTTCCCGCAGACGAGCGAGCTAAATCCCCTGGATGTCTTGGCTCACACCGTCCCAAGATGATCAAGAGAAGAATATCGACCCTAGCTTCCGTGGCCTGCTGACATCAACTCCAAAACTGGACGGATCAGCTTTCAGGAAAAGAGCGCGGATGAGGGTATGTCTACAGAATATATTAATTGATGAAAATTGGGCTGTCTGCATTCTCAAAGTGCATGTTGTTGCCAAATGTATTTCATATGCTGTAAACCTAGTTCATAGTTGTTAGTTTCCTTTAATGCCAAACAAACACATACCATTTGTTGGTTTGAAGGCGATCGCCAAATTCGTCCTCGCTTTCTCCCGTGTCGCTGGCTGTCGTGTCGTCTTCGTCGGTTTCGCTTGCATACGGTTCAAACCGATATGGCTCAATAGCTTCAGTTTCTTCTTCAATTTCGTTTTCGCTACCTGCCTCCACACTACAACCATCAATACATTCGTAATCTGTTGAATCGCTTAAGCCGCTGAAATCCGAGTCTGAATCCGAGCTAATGTCGCTATAGCTTGCTGTTCTATGCGCCATGTTTGTTTGTGTTGGCTTCACTATGTGACGTCACAGGAAAATGGACGGGTGTATATAACGATGGTTAAAATCAGGCACTCTGAAGCTTTTTTTTAGGGATATTGCATGATGGGTAAAATTTTGAAAAAAACTTTGAAAAATATAATAAGCCACTGGGAACTGATTTTTAATGGTTTTAACCCTTCTGAAATTGTGATAATGTTCCCCTTTAATGTCCTTTGTGTTCTTTGACGTTTGATGTTTCCCTCTTACACACATTCATCATCATCGGCGGTCACTCGAACGAGTATGACGATCCTCCTGGTAGGGGTGTATCTCTTTATGGAGGAGGCCTGTGCGTGACTTAGTTTAACGTGGGGAGACTGGTGCACAGACAGTCACCACACGATCCTTGACAGAATCGGGTCAGGGTCCAGTGGCATGGAGTCCAAGACGACTGGGGAGCATTTTCTGCTACAGCCTTATTCCGCCATCGCAGCCATTGTGGTAGTTCTTAAATCTACCGTCTTCCGCCTGCTCCGCCGTTGAGGTCTTCACCGTATCCCTGGCTAGGGGGCAGTCAGGTACTAGGCCTTTGCCAAGGGCCACCTGGGGTAACAGTAGTAAAGGGGTTAACCTCCTTGTGCCCCAAGACCCCATAGAGGAGCCTCCACTGCCGGATGCACTTTAATGTCATGCCCAGGACTATGAGACAGTCTGGACCCCCTCTCCAGGGGCCCAGGCTTAGACTACTTTTTTTTTTTTCGAACCTTTTTTGTCAGAAGTTGGCAGACCAGTCAGCGATCCTGTTCTGTCTCCCTGTAAAGAGTTTCTACTCTTGAAAGGGATTGTGCTGAAAATCTTCATTTCCCCTCTGGGATTATTAACGTACTTCTGATTCTGATTCTGATGTACACACATTATGTGTGCTATGGCTATGAGGTTTGGAAAGACAGTCTGGACCCCCTCTCCAGGGGCCCAGGCTTAGACTACATTTTTTTTTTCTAAACTTTTTTGTTAAGAAGTTGGCAGACCCGTCAGCGATCCTGTTCTGTCTCCCTGTAAAGATTGTCTACTCTTGAAAGGGATTGTGCTGAACATCTTCATTTCCCCTCGGGGATTAATAACGTACTTCTGATTCTGATTCTGAACACAAGGAATGAACAAAGTTAGATTTATATTGCTCTGAGAATTGTTATGTGGAGAAGGGGTGGAATTTAATAAGCTCTGCTTCTTCCTTCCCCTTTTCGGACATTTTGAAATGAAAACGGTCAACCTCAGTTTGTACACGATTGGAATCTGGTATGCATTTCCGGGATAAATTGAACTTAACTGAACTGAATCCTCTAAAGGTGTGTACCAAATTATGTGGTGGTGCAACAAAACACCCTAAAGCAGGGGTGTCAAACTAATTTTAGCTCAGGGGCCGCATGCAGGAAAATCATGGCATAAGAACTTAAAAACACAACCACGACGACTTCAGATTGTTTTCTTTGTTTTACTTCGGCCCAAAATAGAACAAACACATTCTGAAAATGTACGAATCACAAATAATCCTCTTGACAAAACACTTCAAGTTAGTTGAAAATTCTGAGGAAAAAATTGGTGCACTTTCAAAAACACCATGAAAAACACAATGAACTTAGACTCAATATCAGTGTATCTACAAAGAAATTCTACTTTTAAAGGGGAACATTATCACCAGACCTATGTAAGCGTCAATATATACCTTGATGTTGCAGAAAAAATACCATATATTTTTTGAACCGATTTCCGAACTCTAAATGGGTGAATTTTGGCGAATTAAACGCCTTTCTAATATTCGCTCTCGGAGCGATGACGTCACAACGTGGCGTCACATCGGGAAGCAATCGGACATTTTCTCAAACACCGAGTCAAATCAGCTCTGTTATTTTCCGTTTTTTCGACTGTTTTCCGTACCTTGGAGACATCATGCCTCGTCGGTGTGTTGTCGGAGGGTGTAACAACACGAACAGGGACGGATTCAAGTTGCACCAGTGGCCCAAAGATGCGAAAGTGGCAAGAAATTGGATGTTTGTTCCGCACACTTTACCGACGAAAGCTATGCTACGACAGAGATGGCAAGAATGTGTGGATATCACTCACAGCAGATGCATTTCCAACGATACAGTCAAAGAAATCTGCCGCCAGACCCCATTGCATCTGCCGGAGTGTGTGAGCAATTCAGGGACAAAGGACCTCGGTAGCACGGCAAGCAATGAGTTTGTTCCCGCAGACGAGCAAGCTAAACCCCCTATCAACCCTAGCTTCCCTGGCCTGCTGACATCAACTCCAAAACTGGACAGATCAGCTTTCAGGAAAAGAGTGCGGATGAGGGTATGTCTACAGAATATATTAATTGATGAAAATTGGGCTGTCTGCACTCTCAAAGTGCATGTTGTTGCAAAATGTATTTCATATGCTGTAAACCTAGTTCATAGTTGTTAGTTTCCTTTAATGCCAAACAAACACATACCAGTCGTTGGTTAGAAGGCGATCGCCGAATTCGTCCTCGCTTTCTCCCGTGTCGCTGGCTGTCGTGTCGTTTTCGTCGGTTTCGCTTGCATACGATTCAAACCGATATGGCTCAATAGCTTCAGTTTCTTCTTCAATTTCGTTTTCGCTACCTGCCTCCACACTACAACCATCCGTTTCAATACATTCGTAATCTGTTGAATCGCTTAAGCCGCTGAAATCCGAGTCTGAATCCGAGCTAATGTCGCTATAGCTTGCTGTTCTTTCCGCCATGTTTGTTTGTGTTGGCTTCACTATGTGACGTCACAGGAAAATGGACGGGTGGTTAAAATCAGGCACTTTGAAGCTTTTTTTTAGGGATATTGCGTGATGGGTAAAATTTGGAAAAAAACTTCGAAAAATATAATAAGCCACTGGGAACTGATTTTTAATGGTTTTAACAATTCTGAAATTGTGATAATGTTCCCCTTTAAGTCGCAGCCCATCGAGGATTGAACAACAAAAAAAATAAGCATAAAAAAAGCATAAATAAAAAGTATTCTAGTTTATTTGTCATTATTTCCACATATGAATCCTGTGCTAAATCACCAAACCATACCAACTGAGGTAGAAACTATTCAAGAGGGTTACCTTCTAGGCATCACTGTGTATCGATTGAAAAATAAAAGCTGTGCAATGTGTGAACAAATTTCTACAAACCAAAAGTAAAAACTTCAAAGACTGACGGTATTGCAGTAAATCACACTGTTCACTTTCTTAAAAGTTTGCACAGAAGACATTAATTGTCTCAGAACTATATCAATGTGCAGTGTCTCATGCAGCATTTTACCAATTGTTTATTTTATTCCTGTTTGTTTCACGTTGGGTTGGCGAGAAAGAGTCGCAGACCCGCTTTACCGTGTACCTCTTGCTTGGTATACTTGCTCTATTTACTTGCCTAACAGAATTGCTTTTGCGACATCCAGTAGACACATTTAGAAAAACAGTTTCTTTCATTTAAAAAATGCTGCTCAATTTTACACTTAGGAAACTCATCTCGCGGGCAAGATTGAATCTGTTCGCGGGACCGATCCTGATTTTTTTACTTTTTAAATCCAACGGTGGAACAGGGGTTAGTGCATGTGCCTCACAATACAAAGGTCCTGGGTAGTCCTGAGTTCAAACCCGGGCTCGGGATCTTTCTGTGTGGAGTTTGCATATTCTCCCCTTGACTGCGTGGGTTCCCGCCGGGTACTCACCGCCAAAAACATGCACCTGGGGATAGGTTGATTGGCAACACTAAATGGTCACTAGTGTGTGAATGTGAGTGTGAATGTTGTCTGTCTATCTGTGTTGGCCCTGTGATGAGGTGGCGACTTGTCCAGGGTGTACCCCGCCTTCCGCCCGAATGCAGCTGAGATAGGCTCCAGCACCCCCGCGACCCCAAAAGGGACAAGCGGTAGAAAATGGATGGATGGATAAATCAAACTTTATTTTAAAATGGTGGTTGAATTGTACAAACAAATGAATGGGAAATACATTTTTCAATAATTGTTTTTTTTATTGCAAAACAACACATTTAACATAATGTAAAACGTACGTTCGTAAACTTTCCTGAATAACCAGGGATTCGAACCTAGCACAACTGCCTTACGAGACCAGCACTACCGCTGAGCACCACAGAGGACCGTGACCATGTCCAGGGAAATTTGTTATTATATTTTTATCAAATTAAATCAAACTTTGTTTATCAGTGACAAAGCACGAAGTGGCTAGGTAATATTTTATATGAAGCACAGGGGACAATGCAAATAAACATTAAGCTCAAAGACAGATTCACTATATTGCCAAAAGTATTTGGCCGCCCATTCAAATGATAAGAATCAGGTGTCCTATTCACTTGGCCCGGTGTATAAAATCAAGCATTTAGACACGGAGACTGTTTCTACAAACATTTGTGAAAGAACGGGCCGCTCTCAGTGATTTCCAGCGTGGAACTGTCATAGGATGCCACCTGTGCAACAAATCCAGTCATGAAATTTCCTCGCTCCTAAATATTCCAAAGTCAACTGTTGGCTTTATTATAAGAAAATGGAAGAGTTTGGGAACAACAGCAACTCAGCCACCAAGTGGTAGCCCACGTAAACTGACAGAGAGGGGTCGGCGGATGCTGAAGCGCATAGTGCAAAGACTTGCTGCACAGTCAGTTGCTACAGAGCTCCAAACTTCATGTGACCTTCCAATTAGCCCACGTACAGTACGCAGAGAGCTTCATGGAACGGGTTTCCATGGCCGAGCAGCTGCATCTAAGCCATACATCACCAAGTCCAATGCAAAGCATCGGCTGCAGTGGTGTAAAACATGTCGTCACTGGACTCTAGAGCAGTGGAGACACGTTTTCTGGAGTGATGAATCACGCTTTTCCATCTGGCAATCTGATGGACGAGTCTGGGTTTGGAGGTTGCCAGGAGAACGGTACATTTTGGACTGCATTGTGCCGAGTGTGAAATTTGTTGGAGGAGGAATTATGGTGTTGGGTTGTTTTTTTAGGAGTTGGGCTTGGCCCCTTATTTCCAGTGAAAGGAACTTTGAATGCTCCAGGATACCGAAACATTTTGGACAATTCCATGCCCCCAACCTTGTGGGAACAGTTTGGAGCGGGCCCCTTCCTCTTCCAACATGACTGTGCACCAGTGCACAAAGCAAAGTCCATAAAGACATGGATGACAGAGTCTGGTGTGGATGAACTTGACTGGCCTGCACAGAGTCCTGACCTTAACCCGATAGAACACATTTGGGATGAATTAGAACGGACACTGACCAACATCAGTGTGTGACCTCACCAATGCCCTTTTGGAAGACTGGTGGAAAGTTCCTATAAACACACTCCGCAACCTTGTAAACAGCCTTCCCAGAAGAGCCGCAAAAGGTGGACCCACATCATATTGAACCCTATGGGTTAGGAATGGGATGGCACCTCAAGTTCATATGTGAGTCAAAGCAGGTGGCCAAATACTTTTGGCATTATAGTCGTATGTTTTGCACCGGATTATAGCTAAATAGCTCATTTCCATCTGCAGTCCCTGGTTACCTAAATTAAAGAGATACAGAAACATGCAATACAATTATGTAATCAAATTAAGCAGTCATATAATGCCCTTTCATTGACACATGCTTATACATTACAACCACACCTATCATTCACATCATTACACATAGACAATACAAGCTCATCATTTGTAAAAACATTCATTAATTGACATGTGCTTCTTCACGCAAAACAGACCCCCACGGATGGCGCACAGTGTGTTGTCTGCGCATAGGGCGGGGCCTTGGAATTAGGGTTAAAATTATGTAGTACAATATTGCCTCAGTGGGAACAGAAAATCCCATTCGAGGCGCTTCTTTGTCACATAAATCTATCGAATACCATTAGATCAGGTTGCTATTTTGTCATATCTTAATACATGTTCTTTCCCTTTGATCCAGAAGGGCACTTATTTTCTTTGTAAAGGCCTGTTTGTTTTTTTTCTATGACTCCTTACTGTGTCACACTAAAAAAGCGCTTTATTCAAAGTAAAGTGTTGTGGATTACCACCACACGTGTTCACATGGTCCTTGCACTCCTCTTTAAGACAGCAACAAACAAACACAAACCAAGAAGTGCAGTGAATGAAACACAGCGCTTGCGTAACATCCACCCCAGCGAATATCTCTTCCCACACAGGAGTTTAGTTTTCATATGCAAATAAAGCTCAAGGTCTTTTCTCTACAATCCGTGTGTGTGTGTGTGTGTGTGTGTGTGTGTGCGTGTGTGTGCAGGAGAGGTATTAAGCAACACTGGAGCCAACTCTCATCTCTCTGCAACTTCATCATTTTTAAGAATGCATGTGAGCTAAAGTAATAGTTATCATGGCAAAGAAAAAAGGACAGTAATATGATTATTACATGCAAGGATGCCCGCAGCTTCGCC
Source organism: Nerophis lumbriciformis (assembly GCF_033978685.3). Classification (NCBI taxonomy): domain Eukaryota; kingdom Metazoa; phylum Chordata; class Actinopteri; order Syngnathiformes; family Syngnathidae; genus Nerophis; species Nerophis lumbriciformis. The sequence continues at coordinate 41,112,233 of NC_084554.2, forward strand.
TGAGGATAATTAACATTTTGACGCCGGCACCTTAATGACGGAGGAATTAGAAAAAATGCAGTGCTGAAAAAATGCACAATTAATTTGGCCGTGTCCGCACAAATATGTATTTAAAAAAAAAAATATTTCCCTCTCTCTGCAGTTTTTCGGAATTTTGCCTATCATTCACAGTTTTTTCTTCTTTTAAAGCATTATAATTAGAGATGTCCGCACAAATATGTATTTTTTTAAAAAATATTTCCCTCTCTGCAGTTTTTCAGAATTTTGCCTATCATTCACAGTTTTTTCTTCTTTTAAAGCATTACAATTAGAGATTTTTTGCCGATATCCGATTTACCGATATTGTCCAACTCTTAATTACCGATTCCGATTTCAACCGATACCGATATATACAGTCGTGGAGTTAACACATTATTATGCCTAATTTTGTTGTGATGCCCCGCTGGATGCATTAAACAATGTAACAAGTTTTTCCAAAATAAATCAACTCAAGTTATGGAAAAAAATGCCAACATGGCACTGCCATATTTATTATTGAAGTCACAAAGTGCATTATTTTTTTTTTAACACGCCTCAAAACAGCAGCTTGGAATTTGGGACATGCTCTCCCTGAGAGAGCATGAGGAGGTTGAGGTGGGCGGGGTTGGGAGGAGTAAGGGGAAGCGGGGGGTGTATCAATCAATCAATCAATGTTTATTTATACAGCCCTAAATCACAAGTGTCTCAAAGGGCTGCACAAGCCACAACGACATCCTCGGTACAGAGCCCACATAAGGGCAAGGAAAAACTCACCCCAGTGGGACGTCGATGTGAATGACTATGAGAAACCTTGGAGAGGACCGCATATGTGGGTAACCCCCCCCCCCCCCCCCCCCCCCGAATGCAATGGATGTCGAGTGGGTCTGACATAATATTGTGAGAGTCCAGTCCATAGGTGTGTATTGTAGCGTCCCGGAAGAGTTAGGGATGCAAGGGGTTCTGGGTATTTGTTCTGGTGTGTTTATGTTGTGTTACGGTGCGGATGTTCTCCCGAAATGTGTTTCTCATTCTTGTTTGGTGTGGGTTCACAGTGTGGCGCATATTTGTAACAGTGTTAAAGTTGTTTATACGGCCACCCTCAGTGTGACCTGTATGGCTGTTGACCAAGTATGTGTTGCATTCACTTGTGTGTGTTAAAAGCCGTAGATATTATGTGATTGGGTTTATTGGCGCTCTGTACTTCTCCCTACGTTCGTGTACACAGCGGCGTTTAAAAAGTCATACATTTTACTTTTTGAAACCGATACCGATAATTTCCGATATTACATTTTAAAGCATTTATCGGCCGATTATCGGACATCCCTATATATAATTTGTAAATAAAATCTAGCAAAAGTCAGCTACCAATGGAGCTAATAGGAGTCGCTCTATTCCGCCTATAACGCGCTCTAAAATATACATGCTGTAAGTATAAATGTAATGTAGTGACAGGCACATTCATAATAACATGTAATATTTACGTGTTTTTGTCATTTTAAGCGTACAACGGAATATTAATTTCACATACGCATCACAATGTTCACAAATTACTTCAACAACAACTCTAGTGAATTATATTTTATATAGTGCTTTTCTCTAGTGACTCAAAGCGCTTTACATAGTGAAACCCAATATCTAAGTTACATTTAAACCAGTGTGGGTGGCACTGGGAGCGGGTGGGTAAAGTGTCTTGCCCAAGGACACAACGGCAGTGACTAGAATGGCGGAAGCGGGAATCGAACCTGGAACCCTCAAGTTGCTAGCACGGCCGCTCTACCAACCGAGCTATACCGCCCCACTAGTGTGCATCAGGCAGCGGTACACTGCAAAAACTGAAATTTAAGTAAGATTAAATATCTCAAATAAGGGTGATATTTGCTTATTTTCTGTCTGATAAGATAATTCTTCTCACTAAGCAGATTTTATGTGAGAGTGTTTTACTTGTTTTAAGGGTTTTGGTCCTGAATGATCTCAGTAAGATATTACAGCTTGTTGCTGAGATTTGATGACCTATATTGAGTAAAACATGCTTGTTGCAAAGCTGTGTCATCAACACTCACAAGTATAAAACTACTTTTTTAAAGTAATAATTTCTTACTTCAAGCATGAAAAAAAAATCATGATGCCGAGCGCATATCATTATGTCAAGATAATGGCACTAGCATTTGTTTAATTTAAGAATATTTTTCAACATATTGAGCAAAAAGGTCTGGTTTTTTTTTTACCAAGAAAAGTGCACTTGTTATTAGTGAGAATATACTTATTTTAAGGTATTTTTGGGTTCATTGAGGTTAGCTAATTTTACTTGTTTTGGAAAGTCTTGACAAGCCAAATTTTCTTGCTCTATTGGCAGATAATTTTGCTTAGCTCAAATTAAAAAAAATTCTTGTTTTTGAACGCTGACTTTTTGCAGTGTAATGCTAAGTGCTAAACATGATATGCAAACTACGATCAACAGAGATGCAACAGAGATGTAAAAGTAGACATTAGGGCCGTAAAAGCACATACTCAGAGCACGGTGTCGAGTTACTGTACTGTTTTAACTTCAACTGATATTAGTAATAATTATGATTGCAGAAATAAACACTGCCAAAGGCTTCCTTTTTGTCCGCTGTCGGCTCAGTCGTCCACAAGTTGGAGACATTCTCCATTTATATATTACCCTTGAAAAGTATTTGTCCGTCTTAAACATTCAATAATGTTCCAACAAATTTACCCCCGCACATTAAGAGCATTTGTGAACAGTTAAGAGCGATCTATAGCGCTATCTTTTGTTGATGGGGGGTTATCATCACACTTCAACATCTCTGACATGCAAATGTATTTGCAAGGTCAGCATTGCAAATGGAAATATGTTCCTGTAATACCCTGTATAAATAATGAATATGTTTTTTGTTTTTTTTTTCATTTTGGTCTGCATAACATGTAATGATGGTTATTTGTAAAATTTTGCATAGATTTTGCTAAATTTTTGCGTGTTGCTGGAAACGGTCGGTTTTGAGAGTTTTTTTGAAGATGTACGCCGACTGTCCCTTTGTTAGTAGTTTGAGAGAGAAGCTGTCTGCAAGGTACAGAATTCTAATTATATTCAACTTTTGAACTACATAAATGGCTACCCAAATGTGTATGTATATGTGTATATTAGAGATGCGCGGTTTGCGGGCACAACCGCGGAGTCCGCGGATTATCCGCGGATCGGGCGGATGAAATTTAAAAAAATTAGAATTTATCCGCGGGTCGGGTCGGGTCGGGTGGTTGAAATAGAAAAAAATTAGATTTTAAATAGATTCAGGCGGGTGGCAGTTAAACCAATTCGGAAATATACATACATAGTTAAATGTTGTTACCCACATACGAAAAACGAGCAGGCACCTGCAGCATATGCCACAACAGAAGAAAAAAAAAGAAAAGAGATGGACACTTTTACGGAGCGGAGAAAGGACGCCTCGCCGGGGTCCGGGACCGAGGCCCCTTCCCCCGAGAGGGCCCCACCGGGAGCTGTAGCTGAGGCGATCCGCGAGAAGGGCCCGACGCACGTCCAGGGTCACCACCGCGCCCACCGCACCGACACCCCGCCTCGTCCGCCTTCGCCGCGGCCGGCGTCACGCGCAGCAGGTAAGCAGCTTACCTGCCCGCCACCCCCGTGGCCGGGGGCTCGTAACAGGGGTCACTCCGCGCGCTCCGCCCGCGCAGCTTACCTGCCAGCCACCCCTGTTGCCGGGGGCGCGTAACAGGGGTCACTCCGCGCGCAGTGCGCTCACGAAAGGGGTGGGGCTCACCCTGGTTGATATAGACAGCAGCTAGGACGGTGGCCATGGAAGTTGGAACCCGCTAAGGAGTGTGTAACAACCCACCTGCCGAATCAACTAGCCCTGAAAATGGATGGCGCTGGAGCGTCGGGCCCATATACCCGCCGTCGCCGGCAGCGAGACGCGATTGGAGGTGCGCTCAGCGCGGCTCCCATATGATTGCGCACTGGTGTGCGTCTGGGTCGTGACAGCGTGGCACGCGAATGTCTGTGCGGCATTGGATCAGTCTCCTTTCTTTAACAGGCAAAAGCTTTATAACCTCACTAATGCCTTGCATCGTCTATATTAGATATATATAACAACGGGCGGGTGCGGGCGGATGCGGGCGGATGCGGTTCTGATCAAATGTTAGATCGGGTGGATTGCGGATGGTTGACGACTTTCTGATGCGGTTGCGGATGAAATAATTGCCTATCCGCGCATCTCTAGTGTATATATATATATGTATGTATAAATTTATATATGTATATATACTGTATGTATATATGTATATGTACATATGTGTATATATACATATATAGGTATATATGGTATATATATGTATATATATATGTATATATATATGTATATATGTGTATATATATATATATATATATATATATATATATATATATATATATTAGGGATGTCCGATAATGGCTTTTTGCCGATATCCGATATTCCGATATTGTCCAACTCTTAATTACCGATACCGATATATATAACACATTATTATGCCTAATTTGGACAACCAGGTATGGTGAAGTTAAGGTACTTTAAAAAAAAAAAAAAAAAAAAAAAAATAAGATAAATAAATTTAAAAAATGAACTTGAATAAAAAAGAAAGTAAAACAATATAAAAACAGTTACATAGAAACTAGTAATTAATGAAAATGAGTAAAATTAACTGTTAGAGGTTAGTACTATTAGTGGACCAGCAGCACGCACAATCATGTGTGCTTACGGACTGTATCCCTTGCAGACTGTATTGATATATATTGATATATAATGTAGAAATACCAGAATATTAATAACAGAAAGAAACAACCCTTTTGTGTGAATGAGTGTGAATGAGTGTAAATGGGGGAGGGAGGGTTTTTTGGGTTGGTGCACTAATTGTAAGTGTATCTTGTGTTTTTTATGTAGATATAATTAAAAAAAAAAAAAAAAAAAAGATACCGATAATAAAAAAAACGATACCGATAATTTCCGATATTACATTTTAGCGCATTTATCGGCCAATAATATCGGCAGGCCGATATTATCGGACATCTCTTATATATATATATATATATATATATATATATATATATATATATATAATATATAATATATAAATGTATATACATATATATATATATATACATGTGAAGGAATCGAAGAAGAAACTTCAGAAGAAAGGCTAGAACTGGACACATATCAGTGGTTCGTATTATGTCTGTCGCCCCACTAATCTTATCCTTAGATAATGTTGCATGCTTGTTTATATTTGTTGTTAACATGTATTTGGGTCCTTACTATAAATTTGCAGGAAGTGAGGATGCTGTTTGTGTTGCTAAATGTGTATATACTACATTACCCAGAGGGCTTTGCGCTGTAGACAGGAACAGGACGTAGGTCTGAGCTGTGCGGGAGGATGACTGTTGATATAGTTACCCGTTGTAATTCCTGCTTCGTCTTCACAAGAAACAAACAAAAGTTTTGACGTGCGCCTTTAAGCTCAGATATAAATTTGACGATGGAAATGACCATATTTTCCGGACCATAGGGCGCACCGGATTATAAGGCGCACTGCCGATGAATGGTCTATTTTCGATCTTTTTTCAGACATAAGGCACACCGGATTAATGGGCGCATTAAAGGAGTCATATTATTTTTTTTTTCTAAATGTAAAACACATCCTTGTGGTCTACATAACATGTAATGGTGGTTCTTTGGTCAAAATGTTGCATAGATTATGTTTTACAGACCATCTTCAAGACGCTTTCTGACAGTCGCTTCAGTATGCGCTGTTTTGTGGGCGGTCTTATTTACGTGGCTCACCTTCAACAGCGTCTTCTCCCCGTCATCTTTGTTGTAGCGGTGTAGCGTGCAAGGACAGGAGTGGAAGAAGCGTCAAAAGATGGAGCTAACTATTTTAATGACGTTCAGACTTTACTTAAAACACTAACGGAGCAGCATCTCCTCATCCGGAAACAACAATAACACCGGAAATGTGTTCCGTGAAAAACCGTCCGATCGGAACTCTAATAACGAAAGTTCCTTGGGTGAATAATGTAAACTCACTACACCGGTATGTTTTAGCACTTTCATGGCGAGTTTACTGACAGATATAAGTAAGACCTTTACACTACTTTATATTAGAAATGGCAACAGCGGAGGATGAATGTCCCGTAACAAGAAGATAGAGAAAAAGAAGAAGCTTATCGACTACGGGGTCGGTACGGACTACAAAGGCGGAGGCGCGCAATTTTTCAAGATTTATGCAGATCCCCAATGCAGATCAGCAGATATCAGAAAGTAAGAAAAGTTGCTTTTGCATAATATTACGAAACAAAACACCAGATCATATGTCTTACCTTATACACACACCATACTAATACTTGTGTGTTGAAGCACATCAAGCGGTGCGGCTTCATAGCTTACCAAAGTCGTACTAAAACATTTTGATAGATTTTTGAGCGCCGTGTGTAATGTTCTATATTTTCAATGCAACATATAATATGTTGGTGTTGTTTACTTCAGTCATATTGCCATCATAGTGCATTCTTAGACTTAGACTTCGACTTCCTTTTTATTGTCATTCAAATGTGAACGTTACAGTACAGATAAGAACGACATTTTGTTACATAAGCTCATGGTAGTGCAGGATAAAAAAGCAATAAGGTGCATATATAAATAAATAAATATATATAAATAATATATATAATATATATATAAAATAAATAAATATATATAAATATATATAAATAAATAAATAGATTACTGTACAGATAAATATATTGCACTTTTTCACATGCATCCACGTTCATGGATGTATGTTATATTGTCTTTTTTATTCCAGCGAGTTAATCCTTTTTGGGGGGAGTTGAAGGGATAATTTAATTTAATTATGATGCGTTCAAGAGTCTTACGGCCTGAGGGAAGAAGCTGTTACAGAACCTGGAGGTTCTGCTTCATGTATATCTTATTTTTGACTGCCATCTAGTGGTCACACTTGTCATTACACCATGTACCAAATAAAATAGCTTCGAGGTGGGTAAGCTCAACCAAACGTATTCCTTACATAAGGCGCACTGTCGAGTTTTGAAAAAAAAGAAGAAAGGATTTTAAGTGCGCCTTATAGTTCGGAAAATACGGTACTCTGATCGGGCAAAATTTGCGGGGAAGTTGTGGCCATTGGACAAAAATGCGGTATAATCTGTGGGGATTTGCAGCATTGGCGTTGTTAGGCCTATTTTAGGGGGGCTCAAGCCCCCCTAAAATATTCTTAAGCCCCCCTAAATAATTTGGTGTTTTTTTTTTTGGTTTTTTTACAAATAAATGCCGACATATTCATTATAAAGTGGCCCAAATATGAGTTTAAACAAATAATCATATAACCTGTTATTATTCACTCAGTTTCCCCTCACTTCGTAGCGTAAGGTAGAGAGCCCCTTTCGTGCGTCGGTATCCAATCCATTCCACTTGTTCATATAGAAAATGCCCACATCACTCAAATTCCAGCCCGCATTTTCTCTGCGACCTTGCTTGCGGTCCTGCAGGTGTACGAAGCACATTATCTTCCTTTACAATGAGTGAAGCTGCACAAAACCTTGTGTGTGCAATTGTAAATCATTTATTTTTTAAGTTTTGTGTTTCTTGTAGAATCTATATAAAGTAATATACATAAGCCTATTGTTAAAATAATGAAAAAAGCATCATTAAATATATTTGTTTTATTGTATTGTTACATTAATAGCTGTTTTATTATTATAGGATGGCTTGTTAAACATTTAATAGGATTTTCAGAGGGAGGAAAAACCAAGACATTTAATATAAAATGTAAAATGAATAAATACATAAAAAGAAAAAGAAAATATATGGTTAAAAGCCATCGTCCCGGGGAGCATTTCATTTCGTCCCGTGCATTTTTTTTAAATAATAATAATAACAATGAATAATTTCTAAGTCTTTGTTAGCCGTTTGTGAAGTTTTGTGCTCGTGCGTAACATTCGCTCGCATCCTGTGCATCTCCTGGGGGCAAAGCCCCCCCTGTCCTTAAAAGCTAGTGACGCCCCTGATCTGCAGGTTCCAGGAGGGACTGTTTAATCGCGTTTTGTAAGGCTCCTTGCATGTCTACTGCATGCTGCACAAAGTGAAACCAACACTGGAGTCAAAAAAAAAAAAAGATTTAAAAAAGACACGATCAAACTCCCACACGCCAACACAGAATTATTTGAAAGCCTCCACTCTGGTCTCTCCATAATTACTGCAGCGCAGACAATAAGAGTGTCCTTTGACCTTTTGCTGCCGAGCCAGATCGTATCAGACGTGACGCTTATTTTTTAATTAGCCAGCGATCATCGGAGTTCATGTGTTGATGCACTTCCTAATGAATATGTTCATTGCTTGCGGGGGTTGTTATGATATGCTGCGCTGTAATGCCGTCAGTACGTCTGGAATGCATGTCCAGACATGCAGGTCCCTTACACTGTGTTCTTTTTTTCCCCCCCATTCTCAATTTATATTCACCCCAATCATCAGACAAGCTGTCACCTTTGAAGGATGGGAAAGGTTTTATTGCATTTTGCCACTCCTTTGACAGAACTTTGCCGGACTACAAAGTGGATTTTGTTTTCACTTTGCTCCGACTTGATGGATCCCTCTCGTTGTTTCTTTTACGTTTCATCACATTTATTTAAACCCAATGGAACTATGATGTAGGGTTGTACGGTAAACCGGTATTAGTCTAGTACCGTGATACTAATGAATACATTTTCGGTACGATACCGTCTCTGAAACCAGGGGCGCCGAAAAGGGGGGGTAAAGGAGATAGATTCTAGGGGCCCATGATGGAGGGGGGCCCAGAGAGGCCCCTAATGATGATGAAATTATAATACAGAAAAAATAATGACACTGTGTTGGGGGCCCTGTAAAGATTCTTTTCATGGGGCCCAAAATCCCTAGCGGCGCCCCTGTCTGAAACATACCGATCCCGCACCCCGCCCGCGGCGAAGTCACGTCGTGACATTGCTGGTTTACGAGTAGACGAGCATGTTCGGCAGCGCACACACACAGAGTACTTACAAGCAGACACAGTGTGTAGACAGAAAAGGGAGAACGGACGCATTATGGCTTAAAAACTAACGATAAAAGTGAAGTTATAACACTGAAACGCCCTCAAGAAGAGGTGCTTTAAGACATGGCTAGCTAGCTAGCTAGCGGCTAAAGTCCAGCCCCAGTCGGCAGTGTTTTAGCTACTTCTAAATCACTAATCCTCGTCTCCATGGCGACAAATAAAGTAAGTTTCTTACAAGTATCATCCCTGCAGGACGAGGAATAGCTAAACATGCTCACCGGCGTCACAATGTAAACAAACACCATGGGTGGATCTACACCGAACATGCACTGTAATGATACCAAGTACAGACGCGTATCTAGTCAATCCTACAATGATTACGCCAATACATCTTCTTTTGTTTTCTTCAAATGTATATTATGTTTATAAACTCAGGAAATATGTCCCTGGACACATGAGGACTTTGAATATGACCAATGTATGATCCTGTAACTACTTGGTATCGGATCGATACCTAAATGTGTGGTATCATCCAAAACTAATGTAAAGCATCCAAACAACAGAAGAATAAGTGATTATTACATTTTCACAGAAGTGTAGATAGAACATGTTAAAAGAGAATGTAAGCATATATTAACAGTAAATGAACAAGTAGATTAATAATTCATTTTCTACCGCTTGTCCTTAATAATGTTGACGAAATAATAGAATGGAAAATGACACAATATGTTACTGCATATGTCAGCAGCTAAATTAGGAGCCTTTGTTTGCTTACTTACTAATAAAATAAAAGTTGTCTTGCATGTTCACTATTTTATTTAAGGACAAACTTGCAATAAGAAACATATGTTTAAGATTTTTGTTAAAATAAAGCCAATAATGCCATTTTTTTTGGTCCCCTTTATTTAGAAAAGTTCGAAAAGTACTGAAAAGTATTGAAATAATTTTAGTGGGGACGGTGTGGTGAGTTTAGCGCCGTGCCAGCAACCTGTGGGTTCCTGGTTCGATCCCCGCCTACTACCAACCTCGTCACGTCCGTTGTGTCCTTGAGCGAGACACTTCGCCCTTGCTCCTGATGGGTCGTGGTTAGGGCCTTGCATGGCATCTCCCGCCATCAGTGTGTGTGTAAAAGAGTGTCAAAGCACTTTGAGTACCTTGAAGGTAGTACCGGTACCAAAATA
>NC_084554.2:41135000-41182500 GCF_033978685.3 Nerophis lumbriciformis
TACAATTACGATTTTTTTCAAATCCAACCCCGGCCTCTTTCATACGTTGTTATCAATCGATCCGATGCGACTGCAGTCCGAACATTCAGGTTGGGTTCATCTGACATTTAGGCATTGTACAAACTGCAGTTCAATTCCGATATTTTTGCTCATATGTGACCTGTATCGTATTTGAACGTACAATTATGATTTTTTCAAATCCAACCCCGGCCTCTCTCGTATATGTATATAAATCGTATATACGTATCTGATGCGACTGCAGTCTGATCATTCAGGTTGCGTCCATCCGACAAAAAAAAGCCTTGTTCACACTGGAGGTCAATTCCTATTTATTTGCCCATATGTGACCTGTACCTCATTTGAACGTACAATTCCGATATTTTTCACATCCGACGCCGGCCTCTTTTGTACGTGATTATCAATTGATCCGAGGTGACTGCAGTCTGAACATTCAGGTTGCGTTCACCCGACATTAAGTCTTTGTTCACACTGCAGGTAAATTCCGATTGTTTTACTAATATGTTACCTGTATCGAATTTGAAAATACAATTCTGATTTTTTCAAATCCCACTCTGGCCTCTTTCGTACATTGTTATCAATCGAGCCGATGCGACTGCAGTCTGAACATTCAGGTTGCGTTTATCCGACCTTAAGGCTTTGTTCACACTGCAGTTCAATTCCGATATTTTTGCTCATATGTGACCTGTATCGTATTTGAACGTACAATTACGATTTTTTTCAAATCCAACCCCGGCCTCTTTCGTACGTTGTTATCAATCGATCCGATGCGACTGCAGTCCAAACATTCAGGTTGGGTTCATCTGACATTAAGGCATTGTTCAAACTGCAGTTCAATTCCGATATTTTTGCTCATATGTGACCTGTATCGTATTTGAACGTACAATTATGATTTTTTCAAATCCAACCCCGGCCTCTCTCGTGTATGTATATAAATCGTATATACGTATCGGATGCGACTGCAGTCTGATCATTCAGGTTGCGTCCATCCGACAAAAAAAAGCCTTGTTCACACTGGAGGTCAATTCCTATTTATTTGCCCATATGTGACCTGTACCTCATTTGAACGTACAATTCCGATATTTTTCACATCCGACGCCGGCCTCTTTTGTACATGATTATCAATTGATCCGAGGTGACTGCAGTCTGAACATTCAGGTTGCGTTCACCCGACATTAAGGCTTTGTTCACACTGCAGGTAAATTCCGATTGTTTTACTAATATGTTACCTGTATCGAATTTGAAAATACAATTCCGATTTTTTCAAATCCCACTCTGGCCTCTTTCGTACATTGTTATCAATCGAGCCAATGCGACTGCAGTCTGAAAATACAGGTTGCGTTCATTCGACTTTAAGGCTTTGTTCAAACTGCAGTTCAATTCCGATATTTTTGCTCATATGTGACCTGTATCGTATTTGAACGTACAATTACGATTTTTTTCAAATCCAACCCCGGCCTCTTTCGTACATTGTTATCAATCGATCCGATGCGACTGCAGTCTGAACATTCAGGTTGCGTTCATCCGACATTTAGGCCTTGTTTACACAGCTGTTCAATTCCGATTTTCTTTTCTCATATGTGACTTGTATCGGATTTCAACGTACACTTACGATTTTTTCAAATACAATCCCGGCTTCTTTCGTATGTGTATATAAATCGGATATGTATCTGATGCGACTCCAGTGTCATGGATGGAGACATGCAAATATAAATTAAATACACAGTGGACATAATTAAATGAGCTCAAATAAACCTACAAACGAGGCATAATGATGCAATATGTACATACAGATAGCCTAAATAGCATGTTAGCATCGATTAGCTTGAAGTCAAGGTTTGACCAAATAGGCCTGATAAGCACTCTAGCAAATCAATAAAATCAACAAAGCTCACCTTTGTGCATTCACGCACGAGATAAAACGTTTGGTGGACAAAATGAGACAAAGGAGTGGCATAAAACATCTTTCTGTGGCGGTGTCGTAGAAAGTTGTGCATGTAAACAACTACGATGAGTTCAAGGATCGCTGAAATTAGTAGGACAAAACGGTGCTTGCCAAATACTCTCATCAGTGAAGCATGTATAACATGAACCATGGGATTTCTAACAATTAGGAAGGTTTGTGTCATGTTTGTCCTCCTACAGAAGACATCTCTGGAAGAGGTCTAGGGAGCCACTAGAGCGGCGCTAAATGCGGCTCAAAAGCCGCAGGTTGCTGACCCCGGGTATTGTGTTCACACCTGATCACTTAAGAGGTAGCAGGAATATCCTCCATGCCGCAGTAGAAACCAAAATATTGTTCATTTGTCAAATCTGACATGGTGATGACCAATGTTCCCTCTAATTTTTCATGTGTGTGAGCAAACGCAAAAACTCCCTGAGCATTCAGTGGAGCCCATGTGAGCAACATCAGACGTGCACACTGTGGCTACACCAGCAGCACACCTGTCCCAAACCTGACTAAATAACAAGTTCAATCTCCATCCATCCATTCATGTTCTACCGCTTGTCCCTTTCGGGGTCGCAGGGGGTGCTGGAGCCTATCTCAGCTGCATTCGGGTGGAAGGCGGGGTACATCCTGGACAAGTCTCCACCTCTTCGCAGGGCCAACACAGATAGACAGACAACATTCTCTTATTATTATAATCAAATGACAGCAGTCATTTCCATGAGGTTATTTTCTAATATAAGTGTTTAGGCCCACTTACAATGACAATAACAAAAAATATTGTTTTTCACGAACTGTGTACTTGTATTGTTTGTCTGGGTGGAGGTCCTGCTTTGGAAATAATGTGTACCCCTTTCAGACATTGCATTTAGTTCCCATTAAAACATTCACATGTTGCACAATGAGATGTAAGCAGTGGATCATGTGTACATTCCTGTTTGTAAAAAATATATTTTTATTAGTATTTATTTAATATACTAACAGCATTTCATGATTAATATTTAAAAATTAATATTCCTAATAAATGACACTAGAATAAATAAATGATAAATGATAAATGGGTTGTACTTGTATAGCGCTTTTCTACCTTCAAGGTACTCAAAGCGCTTTGACACTACTTCCACATTTACCCATTCACACACACATTCACACACTGATGGAGGGAGCTGCCATGCAAGGCGCTAACCAGCACCCATCAGGAGCAAGGGTGAAGTGTCTTGCTCAGGACACAACGAGGTTGGTACTAGGTGGGGATTGAACCAGTGATCCTCGGGTTGCGCACGGCCACTCTCCCACTGCGCCACGCCGTCCCTAGCACACATTTGATTGGTAAATCATAGTGTAACGACCTGGAATGACACCTTATGTGTGGTTTTGGAGTTGTCCGACTTTTTGTGTGGCTGTAAACGCATCACTGGCTAAGTGCCATATGTGCATGTGTTGGCGCAAGTGAGAAAGAGCGAGCGGCTGCTGGTGATATAACAAAGTTGTTTTTGGTCTGGTTTGTACTGCAGAAAATGACCAGTTTTGCTAGATGTCATTTTTTTTTACTAATGTTTTGGTGATGTGTTTATGGCCGACAATAAAGAGTTTTGCTCAGTAAAGTGATGGATGGAATTCATGTCCCCAACGCGACTCGACAGACGTTACAATATTTGAACAATGATGACGAAAACTTTTTTCTCTGTCGTGTCCGTGTGTCGAAAATTGTTATGCGCTTATTTTTTTATTTGATTTTGTGCGTGGCATAGATTTGCCGTGCGCAGAGGACGCTTGAGCAGTGCACAATTGCACAGGCGCGCACCTTAGAGGGAACGTTGGTGATGACAGCTATCAGGTAGGCGCAAGCCAGTTTTCACATAAGCTGCCAAATCAGTGCACTGTTACTAGGCTTCAGACATTGTGTCATACGACTGGTATTTTAGCATGTGTGCGCTCAGACTTGCCATCATGATGAATGAGTCAGTGCAGGAGAAGGGAGTCGCGAAGACGTCAACCGAGCCTCATCTCCAGCCAGCAGTGGATGTTCGGCATCACACGTCACCAGCAATTAGGGACTTGCTAAGAAACCTCTGGCTCATAGCGGCAGATGAATCACATCAACTGCGGACAGTGTGAACAGAAAACAGCGTCCGTCGAGCTTTTTTTCTCTGCAGGAAAGCCAGCCGGTGTTTGATGCTAATGTCCTGGCCACTGGTAATGAACGCCGCCATTGGCCTGCATGAGCAGCTTCAAAAGGTGTTATCAAAGCAAATTGCCTCATTTGGAGTGAACATGACATGGCAACCTGATGACTTCTGTAAATAAGTCCGTTAGCACCGAAAGATGTAACGACGCTGTTAATGCAGCTAATTTGTGGGGTTGATTACAGTACTAACATGCTAATGCGCGTCTCTTTAGGTAAACAAATTGGTCAAATAACAACTTAAAATACAATTTCCTTAAGTTTAAGCCTGAATTAAACATCCGTCCATAGTGACTGCCAGGGGCGTCACTAGCTTTTAAGGACAGGGGGGCTTTGCCCCCAGGAGATGCACAGGATGCGAGCGAACGTTACGCACAAGCACAAAACTTCACAAACGGCTAACAAAGACTTAGAAATTATTCATTGTTATTATTATTATTTAAAAAAAAATGCACAGGACAAAATTAAATGCTCCCCGGGACGATGGGTTTTAACCTTTTTTTTTTTTTTTTAATGTATTTATTCATTTTACATTTTATATTAAATGCCTTGGTTTTTCCTCCCTCTGAAAATCCTATGAAATGTTTAACAAGCCATCCTATAATAATACAACAGCTATTAATGTAACAATACAATAAAACAAATATATTTAATGATGTTTTTTCATTATTTTAACAATAGGCTAATGTACATTACTTTATATAGATTCTACAAGAAACACAAAACTTAAAAACTAAATTATTTACAATTGTACACACAAGGTTTCGTGCAGCTTCACTCATTGTAAAGGAAGATAATGTGCTTCGTACACCCGCAGGACCGCAAGCAAGGTCGCAGAGAAAATGCGGACTGGAATTTGAGTGATGTGGGCATTTTCTATATGAACAAGTGGAATGGATTGGATACCGACGCACTAAAGGGGCGCTCTACCTTACGCTATGAAGTGAGGGGAAACTGAGTGAATAATAACAGGTTATATGATTATTTATTTAAACTCATATTCGGGCCACTTTATAATGAATGTGTCGGCATGTATTTGTAAAAAAAAAAAAAGAAGCACCAAATTATTTAGGGGGGCTTAAGAATATTTTAGGGGGGCTTGAGCCCCCCTAAAATAGGCCTAACAACGCCAATGGTGACTGCTAGCTAGAATGAGCAGCTGTAACTGCAAACGCTATGCTGCGCTCCAGCTAACAGCTTAATTGCCAAATACGGAAAATTACAAGAAATCAAAATTGAAATAATCACACAAATAATCATAATTGTTGTTGAGCCCTCAAGAGATTTATTCATCTAGTTTATTATTACTATCAAAAATATTTTCCCCCATGCCAACAAATAGCACTGAAAACTAGGGATGTCCGATAATGGCTTTTTTGACGATATTCCGATATTGTCCAACTCTTAATTACCGACACCGATATATACAGTCGTGGAATTAACACATTATTATGCCTAATTTGGACAACCAGGTATGGTGAAGATAAGGTCCTTTTTTTTTTAAATATATAATATAAAATAAGATTAATAAATTAAAAACATTTTCTTGAATAAAAAAGAAAGTAAAACAATATAAAAACAGTTACATGGAAACTAATAATTAATGAAAATGAGTAAAATTAACTGTTAAAGGTTAGTATTATTAGTGGACCAGCAGCACGTGCAATCATGTGTGCTTACGGACTGTATCCCTGCAGACTGTATTGATATATATTGATATATAATGTAGGAACCAGAATATTAATAACAGAAAGAAACAACCCTTTTGTGTGAATGAGTGTGAATGAGTGTAAATGGGGGAGGGAGGTTTTTTGGGTTGGTGCACTAATTGTAAGTGTATCTTGTGTTTTTTATGTTGATTTAATTTAACGGACTCTCACTATTATGTTAGATCCACTATGGACTGGACTCTCACTATTATGTTAGATCCACTATGGACTGGACTCTCACTATTATGTTAGATCCACTATGGACTGGACTTACACAATATTATGCTAGACCCACTCGACATCCATTGCATCTGGTCTCCCCTATGGGGGGGGGGGGGGGGGGGGGGGGGGGTGACTTACCCACATCTGCGGTCCTCTCCAAGGTTTCTCATAGTCATTCACATTGACATCCCACTGGGTTGTGAGTTTTTCCTTGCCCTTATGTGGGATCTGAACCGAGGATGTCGTTGTGGCTTGTGCAGCCCATTGAGACACTTGTGATTTAGGGCTATATAAATAAACATTGATTGATTAAATGATTGAACGGGTTTGTGCTGAAAACAAAGTTTCGTTGTACAAACCCCGTTTCCATATGAGTTGGGAAATTGTGTTAGATGTAAATATAAACGGAATACAATGATTTGCAAATCATTTTCAACCCATATTCAATTGAATGCACTACAAAGACAAGATATTTGATGTTCAAACTCATAAACTTTATTTATTTTTTTTGCAAATAATAATTAACTTAGAATTTCATGGCTGCAACACGTGCCAAAGTAGTTGGGAAAGGGCATGTTCACCACTGTGTTACATGGCATTTCCTTTTAACAACATTTAGTAAATGTTTGGGAACTGAGGAGACACCATTTTTTAAGCTTCTCAGGTGGAATTATTTCCCATTCTTGCTTGATGTACAGCTTAAGTTGTTCAACAGTCCGGGGTCTGCGTTGTGGTATTTTAGGCTTCATAATCTGCCACACATTTTCAATGGGAGACAGGTCTGGACTACAGGCAGGCCAGTCTAGTACCCGCACTCTTTTACTATGCAGCCACGTTGATGTAACACGTGGCTTGGCATTGTCTTACTGAAATAAGCAGGGGCGTCCATGGTTATGTTGCTTGGATGGCAACATATGTTGCTCCAAAACTTGTATGTACCTTTCAGCATTAATGGCGCCTTCACAGATGTGTAAGTTACTCATGTTTTGGGCACTAATACACCCCCATACCATCACAGATGCTGGCTTTTCAACTCTGCGCCTATAACAATCCGGATGGTTCTTTTCCTCTTTGGTCCGGAGGACACGACGTCCACAGTTTCCAAAAACAATTTGAAATGTGGACTCGTCAGACCACAGAACACTTTTCCACTATGTATCAGTCCACCTTGGATGAGCTCAGGCCTAGCGAAGCCGACGACGTTTCTGGGTGTTGTTGATAAACGGTTTTCGCCTTGCATAGGAGAGTTTTAACTTGCACTTACAGATGTAGCGACCAACTGTAGTTACTGACAGTGGGTTTCTGAAGTGTTCCTGAGCCCATGTGGTGATATCCTTTACACACTGATGTCGCTTGTTGATGCAGTACAGCCTGAGGGATCGAAGGTCACGGGCTTAGCTGCTTATGTGCAGTGATTTCTCCAGATTCTCTGAACCCTTTGATGATATTACGGACCGTAGATGGTGAAATCCCTAAATTGCTTGCAATAGCTGGTTGAGAAAGGTTTTTCTTAAACTGTTCAACAATTTGCTCACGCATTTGTTGACAAAGTGGTGACCCTCGCCCCATCCTTGTTTGCGAATGACTGAGCATTTCATGGAATCAACTTTTATACCCAATTATGGCACCCACCTGTTCCCAATTTGCCTTTTCACCTGTGGGATGTTCCAAATAAGTGTTTGATGAGCATTCCTCAACTTTATCAGTATTTATTGCCACCTTTCCCAACTTCTTTGTCACGTGTTGCTGGCATCAAATTCTAAAGTTAATGATTATTTGTAAAAAAAAAAAAAGTTTATCAGTTTGAACATCAAATGTGTTGTCTTTGTAGCAAATCATTGTATTCCGTTTATATTTACATCTAACACAATTTCCCAACTCATGCAAACGGGGGTTTGTACTTTGTACTGACAAATAAAGACCTACCTTATGTGCAACCCAGCAATTGGACATTTTAGGAGCACTTAATCTGCTCCACTTTCGCTCCACTTCAAAGAAATAAACTTCTTCATCAACGTTTAGGACTTGCTGCGTCACGGCCATAAATCAATATGTCATGCTCAGACCCTTTTGTCTATTTATCATTTTTAGTCAATTAAAAAAAGAAAAGAAAAAGGAAAGCGATAAAAGGCAGATCAGGACGTAAATACTAAGTCATGTTGTAATGATAACGATGCATCTTCCTGCCAACCACAATGACCCGACTATTGGGACGTATATCGGTTTTTATGCGATATTCTACGAGTGTCGGGTGGTATCAAACATTAACATTGGTACCATCAAGGACTCCTGCTTAATACAGCGTGTCGCAAAACAATAAAAACATAATCAGCTGTTTCTACAGCCTCCACGATAACGTATTGTTGAATAAATAGCTTTCCGACAGCGTCAATCAAACGTGAACACGCCGCGCATGCTAATAGGGAGAATAATCAAATCAAGCAGCTGGGACGTCGGCGCGATGTTTACACTGATGACCTTCACATATTGCCAAGCGGCGCACGCTCCGAAGTAAACAAGGGATGACATTTCTTTGATATCGGCGGGTGGAGAATAAGAAGAGAGTGAAAAGGCGGGCGTGGAGATGGACTCTGCGATGACACTCCTCGCCTCCTCGTTTGCAGATAATCAGGCGGCGCTTTTATTTTGCAGGAGGAGCGGCTCCAAACGAGACCAAATTAATTCAGTCTGCCGGCGTGACGAGGGCACAATGTCCACGCTGTTCAATGTTATTGCAGTGTTTTTGTTGGGCAAAAAAAAAAAAAGGATGCTGGGTGAATGGAAATGTATGAAGGGGACACAATGACCTCAAATGATCAGAATGCAGCTGCTGTGCCAATCCGTCCATTCGATATCTGCAACATTTAAATGCTAATCACGGCGTTGCTTTTTCATTGCTAAACAAACACTTCCCGCTCTCGCTCAAATGCAATCATTTGTTTTTAGCCTCGCTGCTCTTGAGCCATGTTTAATAATACTCCTTGTCTTCATCCTTTTAAGTCATTTCAATTTACCACCGCATCTTTTTCGTACAAAACCAGATTAACCTCCAAAAAATAACATGGGGCGACCACGTACGGTGTCTTTGATATGATTTTTATTAGGCCAATAAATGCTCTAAAATGTAATATTGGAAATTATCGGTATCGGTTTCAAAAAGTAAAATGTATGACTTTTTAAAACGCCGCTGTGCACACGGACGTAGGGAGAAGTACAGAGCGCCAAAAAACCTTAAAAGCACTGCCTTTGCGTGCCGGCCCAGTCACGTAATATCTACGGCTTTTCACACACACACAAGTGAATGCAAGGCAAACTTGGTCAACAGCCATACAGGTCACACTGAGGGTGGCCGTAGAAACAACTTTAACACTGTTACAAATATGCGCCACACTGTGAACCCACACCAAACAAGAATGACAAACACATTTTCGGGAGAACATAAATAAATAAATAAATGGGTTGTACTTGTATAGCGCTTTTCTACCTTCAAAGTACTCAAAGCGCTTTGACACTACTTCCACATTTACCCATTCACACACACATTCACACACTGATGGAGGGAGCTGCCATGCAAGGCGCTAACCAGCACCCATCAGGAGCAAGGGTGAAGTGTCTTGCTCAGGACACAACGGACATGACGAGGTTGGTACTAGGTGGGGATTGAACCAGGGACCCTCGGGTCGCGCACGGCCACTCTCCCACTGCGCCACGCCATCCGCACCGTAACACAACATAAACACAACAGAACAAATACCCAGAATCCCTTTCAGCACTAACTCTTCCGGGACGCTACAAAATACACCCCACCCACCCCCCACCCTACCTCAACCCCGCCCCCCCAACCCTGCCCACCTCAACCTCCTCATTCAAAATGCACTTATTTGCGGTAATGGAGGTTATTATTATTAACTTAGGTGAGCGCTCTACACTGATTCTGCTGCTTTGTCGGTCAAGGGACCAACAATAAATAAAATATCAACCAGAAGGGATCGGCTTTATCACATACTTTTTCACAAAAATTGTCCGATATTGATCGTTGGCCGATCGATCGGCGGACCCCTAATTTTGTGTGCAGCGGTTCAGGACTAGTATCATTAAAATCCTCTTGGTTATGTCGGAGGCAGATATTTACATATATCCTAATTTAAGTGTTACTTCTTTTTATTTCATAATCATATTACTAAACAGCTAGTGTTTTTCTTCCAATTGTGGTCTTTTGGTTGTCTGCAAATACTGTGTGCTAACCTTGAATATGGAATGTAAGAAAGAGAGATACTCCTTCTTCTTATCTATTCTTATGTCCAGGTGCGGAGGACAACGGGCATGTGTTTGGGCTGGAGGGACAAGACTGCGAGGGTGGGAGAGAGAGAGACTTTATAGAATAGAGGGTTTCCATTTTGGGGGGCAGACCATCTTAGCTGCGCGATTGAATGTTCTATGCTGGACTGGTCTCAGTATATTTACAAAGCTTTGCAAATATATTACAAAATACCTATTCTGTCTCTGGTGGTTCTTCTACTCAGCTTTAAGTGTCGTAAAGAGCTTGGGAGCGACCAGCAACTTGAATTCCCTGGGAGGAACAACTGGTACAAACGCAACAATTACTACACACTTCAGGAATAAAACAACAAATGATGATACAATACAAAACATAATAATATTTGGTTATGGAACTGTGCATAAATGTATTTATTCGGTTGGATTCCGATTGTTTTGAACATTTTAGTAAGTGAAAATAGCTGAATTTGCACATTTTTAGATTCAATGAAGAGCAGAAGCCAGAGAGGAGGATGCTGGCAGTCTTTCTCAGGGAGAGCATGTCCCAAATTCCAAGCTGCTGTTTTGAGGCATGTTTAAAAAAAAAATGCACTTTGTGACTTCAATAATAAATATGGCAGTGCCATGTTGGCATTTTTTTTTCCATAACCTGAGTTGATTTATTTTGGAAAACCTTGTTACATTGTTTAATGCATCTAGCGGGGCATCAGAACAAAATTAGGCACAATAATGTGTTAATTCCACGACTGTATATATCGGTATCGGTTGATATCGGTATCGGTAATTAAGAGTTGGACAATGCCGGGATATCGGCAAAATAGCCATTATCGGGCATCTCTAATTTTTATGTGGATACTTCTCGCTACATCTATTTCTACAAAACCCAAAACCAGTGAAGTTGGCACGTTGTGTAAATGGTAAATAAAAACAGAATACGATGATTTGCAAATCCTTTTCAACTTATGTTCAATTGAATAGACTGCAAAGACAAGATATTTAATGTTCGAACTGAGAAACTTTCTTTTTTGTTTTTTTTGCAAATAATCATTAACTTAGAATTTAATGGCAGCAACACATTGCAAAAAAGTTGGCACAGGGGCATTTTTACCACTGTGTTACGAGGCCTTTCCTTTTTAACAACACTCAGTAAACATTTGGGAAGTGAGGAGACACATTTTTTAAGCTTGTCAGGTGGAATTCTTTCCCATTCTTGCTTGATGTACAGCTTAAGTTGTTCAACAGTCCGGGGGTCTCTGTTGTGGTATTTTAGGCTTCATAATGCGCCACACATTTTCAATGGGAGACAGGTCTGGACTACAGGCAGGCCAGTGTAGTACCCGCACTCTTTTACTATGAAGCCACGCTGTTGGAACACGTGTCTTGGCATTGTCTTGCTGAAATAAGCAGGGGCGTCCATGGTAACGTTGCTTGGATGGCAACATATGTTGCTCCAAAACCTGTATGTACCTTTCAGCATTAATGGCGCCTTCACAGATGTGTAAGTTACCCATGTCTTGGGCACTAATACACCCCCATACCATCACCGATGCTGGCTTTTCCTATAACAATCCGGATGGTTCTTTTCCTCTTTGGTCCGGAGGACACGACGGCCACAGTTTCCAAAAACAATTTAAAATGTGGACTCGTCAGACCACAAAACACTTTTACACTTTCCAACAGTCTATCTTTTAATTTTCCTGAGGGAACTCTCCTGAAGGAATCAATAAAGTACTATCTATCTATCTATCTTACAAACCCCGTTTCCATATGAGTTGGGAAATTGTGTTGGATGTAAATATAAACGGAATACAATGATTTGCAAATCCTTTTCAACCCATATTCAATTGAATGCACTACAAAGACAAGATATTTGATGTTCAAACTCATAAACTTTTTTTTTTTTTTTTTGCAAATAATAATTAACTTAGAATTTCATGGCTGCAACACGTGCCAAAGTAGTTGGGAAAGGGCATGTTCACCACTGTGTTACATCACCTTTTCTTTTAACAACACTCAGTAAACGATTGGGAACTGAGGAAACTAATTGTTGAAGCTTTGAAAGTGGAATTATTTCCCATTCTTGATTTATGTAGAGCTTCAGTCGTTCAACAGTCCGGAGTCTCCGCTGTCGTATTTTACGCTTCATAATGCGCCACACATTTTCGATGGGAGACAGGTCTGGACTGCAGGCGGGCCAGGAAAGTACCCGCACTCTTTTTTTTTTTACGAAGCCACGCTGTTGTAAAACGTGCTGAATGTGGCTTGGCATTGTCTTGCTGAAATAAGCAGGGCGCTTAGATGGCAGCATATGTTGTTCCTAAACCTGTATGTACCTTTCAGCATTAATGGTGCCTTCACAGATGTGCAAGTTACCCATGCCTTGGGCACTAATACACCCCCATACCATCACAGATGCTGGCTTTTGAACTTTGCGTCGATAACAGTGTGGATGGTTCGCTTCCCCTTTGGTCCGGATGACACGATGTCGAATATTTCCAAAAACAATTTGAAATGTGGACTCGTCAGACCACAGAACACTTTTCCACTTTAGGTTGGGGACCACTGCTTTAAAGGGGAACATTATCACAATTTCAGAATGGTTAAAACCATTAAAAATCAGTTCCCAGTGGCTTATTATATTTTTCGAAGTTTTTTTCAAAATTTTACCCATCACGCAATATCCCTAAAAAAAAGCTTCAAAGTGCCTGATTTTAACCATCGTTATAAACACCCGTCCATTTTCCTGTGACGTCACATAGTGATGCCAACACAAACAAACATGGCGGAAAGAACAGCAAGCTATAGCGACATTAGCTCGGATTCAGACTCGGATTTCAGCGGCTTAAGCGATTCAACAGATTACGAATGTATTGAAACGGATGGTTGTAGTGTGGAGGCAGGTAGCGAAAACGAAATTGAAGAAGAAACTGAAGCTATTGAGCCATATCGGTTTGAACCGTATGCAAGCGAAACCGACGAAAACGACACGACAGCCAGCGACACGGGAGAAAGCGAGGACGAATTCGGCGATCGCCTTCTAACCAACGATTGGTATGTGTTTGTTTGGCATTAAAGGAAACTAACAACTATGAACTAGGTTTACAGCATATGAAATACATTTGGCAACAACATGCACTTTGAGAGTGCAGACAGACCAATTTTCATTAATTGATATATTCTGTAGACATACCCTCATCCGCGCTCTTTTCCTGAAAGCTGATCTGTCCAGTTTTGGAGTTGATGTCAGCAGGCCAGGGAAGCTAGGGTCGATATTCTTCTCTTGATCATCTTCGGTGGCATAAGGGACGGTGTGAGCCAAGACATCCAGGGGGTTTAGCTCGCTCGTCTGCGGGAACAAACTGCCGCCATTGCTTGCTGTGCTAGCGAGGTCCTTTGTCCCTGAATTGCTCACACACTCCGGCAGATTCAATGGGGGTCTGGCGGCAGATTTCTTTGACTTTATCGTTGGAAATGCATCTGCTTTGAGTGTCGCAGGATATCCACACATTCGTGCCATCTTTGTCGTAGCATAGCTTTCGTCGGTAAAGTGTGCGGAACAAACGTCCAATATCTTGCCACTTTCGCATCTTTGGGCCACTGGTGCAACTTGAATCCGTCCCTGTTCGTGTTGTTACACCCTCCGACAACACACCGACGAGGCATGATGTCTCCAAGGTACAGAAAACAGTCGAAAAAACGAAAAATAACAGAGCTGATTTGACTCGGTGTTTGTTGTGACGTCATCGCTCCGAGAGCGAATATTAGAAAGGTGTTTAATTCCCCAAAATTCACCCATTTAGAGTTCGGAAATCGGTTAAAAAAATATATGGTCTTTTTTCTGCAACATCAAGGTATATATTGACGCTTACATAGGTCTGGTGATAATGTTCCCCTTTAAAGCAACACTTGCCTTAACCTTAAAAAGTAAAATTCGAGACCTCCTGATATTGTGATACAGTTTTGCAGCCCTGTGGAAACCTCTCCTAAGAGTCTGCCAGTATATGAGGTCATGTTTGTGTTTGCAGCATGAATGAATGAATTCAGTCTCCCAACTGTTTTGATTCGATGCAAAAACATGAAGCATTCTGAGGAAGAAAAAAAAATCCAGCGCATGTTGCTTTTGTGCACGACAAGCGTGAACATCTCATCGCCGCATTAGAGAAAAATCGGCTTTACAAGCAGCTGACAACAGAGATTAGGGGTCAGGAGCGAGGACCCAAGCAGGCAATTAAAAGCGAGGAGCACGCCGAGCAAAAAAAAAAAAAAATGGTTGTCGTCGGCGAGAGATGAAGAAGTGGAGCATGCAGACGCGTCGCCTTTTGTTTAATAAACAAAGTGATAGCACGCCGCTCGTGCTTCACCTGCATTGCATGTGTGTGTGTGTGTGTGTGTGTGTGTGTGTGTGTCCGCAGACATATATGCTAATGTGACGTGCACAATTGCTCAGCCAAGCCTTTCTCCCTGGAGGCCGGCAGACGTTGTGCATCCAATGTGCAGTAAGTGCAGTCTAATTAAAGGCAAACAAAGAAATTAGTATTGTCAGTTTCTCTGTGGCACTCCAGCTAAAGATGAAGAGAACCCAAGAAGGCATCAACTCCCCCAAACCCCGATAGCACCATTTTTTTTTCTCCGGTTCTAACAGCGCCTGATTGCATTTCTTAAAAGCGCTTTTCAGTCTCTCCGTGTCCTGACGCGAACAAATGACTACTTTTTATGCCGAGGCGGCATTATCCCAGCTGGAGTGGAGTGAAAAGCACACGCCGACTTTGTCCTGTTCCGTTTGTTCTCTCGCCATCAGGCCCCCAAACCACACAGACCGCGTGGAATTAGCGTGGAATTCCTTCATTGCGAACCTGCCTGCGTGTGCGGCGACATCAAAGAGGACGCTTAAATTATGGCGAGCGGCGCTGATAAGCGCGTCGTCTTTGTTCGTCCTTCCATTAGGGTTATCGCGCCGCCGAGAGCTCGCTTCTAACTCGGCCCCCCTGATTAGATCGTGAAGGTAACTGACACAGTCGAACATGCAAAACACCTCAGTGAGAGTACGGTATTTTTCGGAGTATAAGTCGCACCGGCCGAAAATGCATAATAAAGAAGGAAAAAAACATATATAAGTCGCACTGGAGTATAAGTCGCATTTTTTGGGGACATTTATTTGATAAACCCGGAGGTGTGGACTCGAGTCACATGACTTGGACTCGAGTCAGACTCGAGTCATGAATTTGATGACTTTAGACTCCATCCATCCATCCATTTTCTACCGCTTATTCCCTTTTGGGGTCGCGGGGGGCGCTGGAGCCTATCTCAGCTACAATCGGGCGGAAGGCGGGGTACACCCTGGACAAGTCGCCACCTCATCGCAGGGCCAACACAGATAGACAGACAACATTCACACTCACATCCACACACTAGGGCCAATTTTAGTGTTGCCAATCAACCTATCCCCAGGTGCATGTCTTTGGAGGTGGGAGGAAGCCGGAGTACCCGGAGGGAACCCACGCAGTCACGGGGAGAACATGCAAACTCCACACAGAAAGATCCCGAGCCTGGGATTGAACCCAAGACTACTCAGGACCTTCGTATTGTGAGGCAGATGCACTAACCCCTCTTACACCGTGCTGCCCTTTAGACTCGACTTGACAAAATGTAAAGAGACTTGCAACTCGACTTGGACTTTAACATCAATGACTTGTGACTTCACTTGGACTTGAGTCTTTTGACTTGACATGACTTGCTACTTTCCCCAAAACCCAACAATTAAAAAGTTATTCGGGAGCGCTCCATATCTTCCAAAGTGTACATGTGTGTCTGTCAGGGCTCTGTCAGCGTGTGTGTCTGTCAGTACAATAGCCAATCAAATCAGATCCACGTTGTTTTTGTCCCACGGCATTCATCCAATCAAATTGCAGAACAACCAATGAAGAATAGCTCTCAAACAACGCGCCAGTGAGGAAAAATGACGCCAAAGATAGTTTTGTTCGGGTATTCAAACTACGACTTGGTCAACAAAAAACGAATTGCAACAACTTCCAACTTCGTTCGACATTTGAAGATGCACACAGAATGGTAAGTTTTGAATGTAAGATAACGTTTATTGGCTAAGTAACGTAACTTTTATTTGCTGTGTAGTTATATCAGTGAGGCTGTAAACTCACTGCTAACGTTATAACCATAGACATCTTATAAGTAGACACAGCATCGAGCGCTACTGCCTACTGGCGCTGACGAAACGCGGGGCCGCCATCTTGGAGTGGTGATCCGCTCCACTCAGTGCAATTCATTTGGCAGGAGCAATGAACTGTCAGTGCATTTAATTCATCTTACCTCACTGAATACCACTGATTTTCACGCGTTTTTTTGTCATACATGTAGGTATGATAAAGGACACTTGTTTTTGCGTGTTTTATTATTCATAGTTTGCTTAACAGTAGTATAATATTATTATATGCTATAAGTGACCAGACGTCCGAGATCAAAACTGGGAATATAATCCCAGAGAAGGGGGGAAAAAAACGGTAAGCTATTTTTAAATTGAAGAAACAATATGATTAGGTTATATATACATGCGTGTATCCTACATAAACAATGTATGAATACATTAGATATCTATATATCTTATAGACTGTATCTCTGTTGCTGCAGCAGCAGAGAGTTTATTCTGTCTTGACACTTTGTATTGATGTTTTGTATTACATTCTTCCCTTAAATGATCATGTTTACAGTGATTGTTTTATATGTATTTTTTATGTATGTCGCTTTGGATAAAAGCGTCTGCCAAATACTTAAACATATATAAACACCTGAAAGTCTTTATATCAGCTAAAACCACCAATTTGTTTCACTGGATTCAGAATAAAACCAAATTCTGTTTTACCCAACAATGTTAGTATTTGAATATTGTTACTTGAAGACTTATTCCTGGTTACAATTGTACTGTTAAGAAAGTATTGTCTTATACTTTGCCTAAAATCAGAACACATAATTATCTGGTGAATTTTGTTTTAGGTGGGGCTGAAAGTTTGTAAACCAAACCCCTGTAGGGGTGTCATCCTCCCCCAGAAGATTTATTTGTCATTTTCACATACAAATATTGAAGATCTTTGCTCCTTCTCAACTCTGCGGTAATATTCTTTTCACAAAATACAACCAATATTACGTTAATGTTAGATCTTACTTGTGAAAAGTAATCCCCCGATTCCTATTTTCAACAGTCCGCTCATTTGAGTAGGAAAACGCTGAACACCAGCCAAGCATCTTTGTTTTCTACCTGTCAACTGTCAGTTTAGGCTGTTCGCCGGCTCCTCATCACCACTTCAAGATGGCGGCCAAATTGCTCGCGTCACAGCAGCCAATGCTGCGTCTACTTATAAGATGTCTATGGTTATAACGTCATTGCAAACACGGCAATCTGTTGCATCCACTGCAGTTCGCAACATTATTCATACTTTTTGTCAAGTGATTTTTTTTAAGCAGGGTTGCATGAGGTACCTACACATAATGTTACATTAGTCAATGTATCACACACAGTAACATTACGTTAGTCAATGTATCACACACAGTAACGTAACGTTAGACGGCAGTCAGCAGCACCGCGTATTTTAGCCACCTACAAAAAGACAAACATAGTCAAATAAAGGTCAGTTAAAATGTATACTATATTAAGAATATGTGTACATATTGCATAGGGCCCTGACATCTAAAAAGTACAACTCTGTTCATTGTTATGTTCATGCATTTGTTATGTTTTTCATGTGTACGCACACATCAACACACATACAGTATGAGATGAGATCAATGAGATAAGGTAAGAACAGGACAGAAACTGCTGTGGAACTAGTTACAATGCAATATGCCATGGAAATATAATGTTAACACTTTTGTGCAAATAAGTACAGTTGCACTTTTCATATGTGTTTATTCTGTAAGGGAATGAGTTAAATGTTTAAAATGACTGGTTAATAGTGCTATTATGAAGTGCAATGTCAGCACTATTTTTTTTCCTGCAATTTCAAATGCACTTGTTTTAATAAATAAATACAGCGTTTCAAAAGCATACACAATCTGTGTAAATATATTAGTCTGTGGGTAAAAGGACTTGAAATGACTCGAAACTCAAAGTGCAGGACTTGGGACTTGACTTGAGACTTTCCAGTCTTGACTTGGGACTTGCCTGTCTTGACTCGGGACTTGACTCGAGACTTGAGGTCAAAGACTTGAGACTTACTTGTGACTTGCAAAACAATGACTTGGTCCCACCTCTGGATAAAACCCAACACCAAGAATAGACATTTGAAAGGCAATTTAAAATAAATAAAGAATAGTGAACAACAGGCTGAATAAGTGTACGTTATATGAGGAATAAATAACCAACTGAGAACGTGCCTGGTATGTTAACGTAACATATTATGGTAAGAGTCATTCACATAACTCTAACATATAGAACATGCTCAGTGACGTGCGGTGAGGTTCATGACTGGTGAGGCACTGACTTCATCACAGTCAGATTTACAAACATATGAACCCTAAAGAGTATCTTATTCACCATTTGATTGGCAGCAGTTAACGGGTTATGTTTAAAAGCTCATACCAGCATTCTTCCCTGCTTGGCACTCAGCATCAAGGGTTGGAATTGGGGGTTAAATCACCAACAATTATTCCCGGGCGCGGTGCCGCTGCTGCCCACTGCTCCCCTCACATCCCAGGGGGTGATCAAGGGGATGGGTCAAATGCAGAGGACATATTTCACCACACCTAGTGTGTGTGACAATCATTGGTACTTTAACTCATTGGCGTTGTTAGGCCTATTTTAGGGGGGCTCAAGCCCCCCTAAAATATTCTTAAGCCCCCCTAAATAAGTTGGTGTTTTTTTGACAAATAAATGCCGACATATTCATTATAAAGTGGCCCAAATATGAGTTTAAATAAATAATCATATAACCTGTTATTATTCACTCAGTTTCCCCCCACTTCGTAGCGTAAGGTAGAGAGCCCCTTTCGTGCATCGGTATCCAATCCATTCCACTTGTTCATATAGAAAATGCCCACATCACTCAAATTCCAGCCCGCATTTTCTCTGCGACCTTGCTTGCGGTCCTGCAGGTGTACAAAGCACATTATCTTCCTTTACAATGAGTGAAGCTGCACAAAACCTTGTGTGTGCAATTGTAAATCATTTATTTTTTAAGTTGTGTGTTTCTTGTAGAATCTATATAAAGTAATATACATAAGCCTATTGTTAAAATAATGAAAAAAACATCATTAAATATATTTGTTTTATTGTATTGTTACATTAATAGCTGTTTTATTATTATAGGATGGCTTGTTAAACATTTAATAGGATTTTCAGAGGGAGGAAAAACCAAGACATTTAATATAAAATGTAAAATGAATAAATACATAAAAAGAAAAAGAAAATATATGGTTAAAAGCCATCGTCCCGGGGAGCATTTCATTTCGTCCCGTGCATTTTTTTTAAATAATAATAATAACAATGAATAATTTCTAAGTCTTTGTTAGCCGTTTGTGAAGTTTTGTGCTCGTGCGTAACATTCGCTCGCATCCTGTGCATCTCCTGGGGGCAAAGCCCCCCCTGTCCTTAAAAGCTAGTGACGCCCCTGCTTTAACTTAACTTTAACTTTACACATACAAATTGTAGCACACAAAAAAGCACATTTAATAAAAAAAACGTTATTATGGTCTTACCTTTACTTATAAGTGCGGGTACAGTGGTGTTCGGTGTGGAGGAGTTGTGAATGAATGAAATATGAAATCCGTGCTGCAGTCTGCAGGTGTACCTAATGTAGTGTCCTTGCAGTCGTTCACGGCTCCTCCGGCGCGAGCAATGTTGTTTTTGCACTTTTTGGCTTCTTGTTAAGTGACTTTTTTTGGGTGGATTCGGTCTTGCACGTGGAGGGTTTGGGTGTGGGCTTTGGTTGGTGTGGCGTTCCCGTCGGTGGGTGCAGTCTGCGGCGAACGTGTCTTAAGCACCAGGAGGCGTGGTTACGCGTGCCTCAGCCAGTGCGTCTTCGCAGCAGTTTTATGATCGCCCAGTACAAGAAATACTTTACACACATACAGTTGTTGACAAAATACACTGTACATTATATACCTCAGCTAACTAAACTATGGAAATGTATAATATAATTCATATAGCAATACAGTCTCACTGCACAGCAGGCCAGCAGTTAGCCGAGTCCGTCCATGTTGAGGCACTGAGTGACGCGCCTTGACTGGCTGCTGTTCACCGCACCGTCTCTTCTCAGTATTTGAACGGCAAATGTGAAAATTCAGCGATTTTGAATAAAAATAATCTAAAACTGGTGAAGTTAAATGGAAAATAACTTTATAGTATAATCACTGGATACATATAACAATTTAATAATTTGTTTTTCTTTTTACATTTTTTTCTTTCCATGATGGCAGGTGAGGCCACACGTCATGCTATACGTTTACCAAACAATCTGTCACTCATAATCGCTAAATCCCATGAAATCTTATAGCCTCTTACGTGAATGAGATAAATAATATTGTTTGATATTTTACGGTAATGTGTTAATAATTTCACATATAAGTCGCTCCTGAGTATAAGTCGCCAAACTATGAAAAAAACTGCGACTTAATTAATGTGCAAATGAAAATACAGCTTAAAGTTAAAAGTTAAAAGTACCAATGATTGTCACACATGCACTAGGTGTGGTGACATTATTCTCTGCATTTGACTCATCACCCTCAACTCCTGGGAGGTGAGGGGAGCAGTGAGCAGCAGCGGTGGCCACGCCCGGGAATCATTTTTGGTGATCAAACCCCCAATCCCAACCCTTGATGCTGAGTGCCAAGCAGGGAGGTAATGGGTCCCATTTTTATAGTCTTTGGTATGACTCACTTTTTGAACTCCCGACCTACACCCCTTTAGTTATATTTTTTGTGCTTAAGAAACTTCACAATGACTTTAGCTCCTGTTTTTTTCGGTTTGTTTGATATTGTCATTATTGCCACAAGTGGTAGAAACAGTGTATTACAACTGAGTGCCGCTGCGGCCAGTACGGACCACATCTGAGATATTTTTGGTGGCCCAAAAAATATCTGTCCTATAGATCGGGGTTTCATAACCCAAAAGATATTTGTCTATAGATCGGGTTATAGGACAGATATTTTTGGGGCAACATAAATAAATAAATATTTTAGGACACAATATGCATCAAATTAAATTGAAGTTTGATAAAAAAAAATGTTTTTAAATATTTCACAAATAAAGCTTTGTTTTAGGACAAAATATGCAACATATTGAATTCAAGTTTAACTTAAAAAGTATAAAACTTGTTTCACAGAAATAAATAAATAAATAAATGTTTTAGTGAGAAACATGCATCAAAATAAATTCAAGTTTGTTTGAAAAATTATACAATTTGTTTCAGATAAAGAAAACTTTTGTTTTAGTACAAAACATTTATCCAATTACATTTGAGTTTGATTAAAAAGATGTAAACAATTGTTTCACAGAAATAAATCATTGCTTTAGTGCATAAAATGCATCCAAATAATTTTAAGTATGATTACAAAGGTTTAAAAATATACAAAAAAATGCGCTACGAAACAACGCATCAACATAAATTCAAGTTTGTTTGAAAAATTTAACAATCATTTCACTTTTTTTTTGTACAAAAATAACATCAAATTAAATTCAAGTTTGATTAACACATTATGAAAAACGTTTTATATATTTTTGTTAGTACAAAACATGCATACAATTAAATTCAAGTTTGATTAAAACATTATAAAATATCTGTCCTATCGATCGGGGTTTCATAACCCGATCTATAGACAAATATTTTTTGGGTTATGAAACCCCGATCTATAGGACAGATATTTTTTGGGCCACCAAAAATATCTCAGATGTGGTCCATATGGGCCGCAGCGGCACTCAGTTGTAATACACTTTTCCACCACTTGTGGCAGTAAAGTCTGGAGCTAAAGTCATTGTGAAGTTTCTTAAGCGCAAAAAATATGACTAAAGGGGTGAAGCTCTATTTTCATTTGCATTAATAATTTCATTGACAATTTAGTTAAAAATATATTCATTTTTTATTTAGTTAGCACAACATCATTGTATGTAAATTTATTTGTGTGTTTTGATATTTAAGTGGCCCCCGGGCCCCTTTGTCGTGGAAAAGTTTAAGAACCCCTGCCATAGACGATCCTTGAATGTTTACTGACTTTATTTATGTATATGTATGTCATTTGTTGAGGTACATATTTTATTTTATTTTTATTTTTTTATTTTTTTGTCCTGTCCAACTTCTCAGGCAAATCTTATAGTTGATGTAGATGCCCATATCGGCTGTTCAGATTTACTCTACAAAAGAGAAGGTACATATTTTAAGTAACAGAGTTTTTCTTTGACATGACAAGTAGCAAAAGGAGATGAAAAATTCCCACAAAAACTCTGTTTTTGGCTTCCTAGAAGAATTGAGACTGTCTTGATACTTTCGTGCAGCTGAAGCTAAATAAATAAAGCGCTTGTCGTTTTGTTTGTTGTTTTGCATGTGCGTCTTCCTGGGACTTTCCATAATTGTATTGGCCATATCTCAAGTAACAAAGGTCGGCGTTTATTATCTGCCAGCAACAGCGGCGGCGGATTCAGAGAAGCCACGCCGACGAGCCCAACCCGCCATTTCACACTCAAGCTCTCCTGTTGGCAGATAACGGCGAGTTTCACCTCCTACCTCTAAAGCCCCACATCTCGCCACATGACGTCAATCGTAGTTGACGTGTTAGCGCTACAGGTGTCTTCACCTTGTCGTTTTCTGTGGCGTTTAAAGGAGACAATAACCATAGATGAAGCCAGTTTTATTCTAGAGAAGACTGCGGGCAGCAAGAGACATGACTGCTGCAGCCAAGTGGAGACTGTGGAGCACAATAAGGCACAAGCTAATGTTAGAATGTGGGTTGTGTTTACTCACAGAAAAGGAGCAAATATTTGTTAAGCATGTATTTGCATGTAAATGAGCTTGTCATCAGTTTCCATGCTGCTAAATTGCATGTGAAGACACCACAATGTTTGTGTTACTTTTACTGTAAATGTCCTTATGGTGCAGCCTTGCAATGTGCAGGCACTGAGGTCCTCGTCATTGACACCCTCTCTCGCTATCCAGGGGAGGTGTAAATGGTTTTTTTTGCAACAAGGAGTGATCTAAAATGGCATCTATCATGCGTAAAGTGCTTTTAAAACATATCTTCTTTGCCTTGGACTTTGATTTGGAGAGGATGATTAGACTTGGGGGAACCTGAGAGGAGTAAATAGGACATGAAAGGAGAGAACACCACTGCAACCTAAATTGGGGCCGGAAGCATAATTTTATTTTGAGATCGCCCATTACATTTTTTTTTACGTTATGTGAAACGTTTTCATACTTTTTTTTTTTAATAAAACTTGAATTTAATTTGATGCACGTTTTGCACTAAACATTTTTTTTACTTGCCGGGTATGTGAAATTCTTTATTTAAAAAAAAAATCAAACATGAATTTAATTTGATGCATTTTTTATACTAAAGCAACAAAAATTATGTAAAATAATTTTTATAATTTTTTAATCAAACTTGAATGTAATTTGATTCATGTTTTGTACCAACAAAAATATATGAAACAATTTTTATAATTCTTTAATTAAAGTTGAATTTAATTTGATGCATGTTTTGTACTGCCAAAAATATATGAAACAATTGTTATAATTTTTTGATTGAACTTGAATTCAATTTGATGCATGTTTTGTACAAACAAAAATATATAAAACGATTTATTTTTTTTTTTTTGTCAAACTTAAATTGAATTTGATGCATATTTTGTACTTAAGCAACAAAAAAATATGTAAAATTAGTTTTATAATTTTTAATCAAAGTTGAATTTAACTTGATGCACGTTTTGTTCTAAACATTTAAAAAAAAAATCAAACTTGAATTTATTTTGATGCATATTTTGTACTAAAGCAACAAAAATTATGTAAAATGATTTTTAGAATGTTTTAATTATACTTGAATATAATTTGATGCATGTTTTGTACCAACAAAAATATATGAAACTATTTTTATATTTTTTAATTAAACTTGAATTTAATTTGATGCATGTTTTGTACAAACAAAAATATATGAAACGATTTTTATAATTTTTTTTCATGAAACCTGAATGTAATTTGATGCATGTTTTGTACTGACAAAAATATATGAAACAATTGTTATAATTTTTTTATTACACTTGAATTTAATTTGATGCATGTTTTGTACTAACAAAAATATATAAAACGATTTTTATAATTTTTTTAATCAAAATTTAATTTAATTTGATGCAAATTTTGTACTAAAGCAACAAAAATTGTGTAAAATGATTTGTATAATTTTTAATCAAAGTTGAATTTAATTTGATGCACATTTTGTACTAAACATTAAAAAAAATCTAACTTGAATTTATTTTGATGCATATTTTGTACTAAAGCAACAACAATTATGTAAAATGATTTTTCGATTTTTTTAATTATACTTGAATTTAATTTGATGCATGTTTTGTACTAACAAAAATATGTGAAACGATTTTTATAATTTTTTAATCAAACTTTAATGTAATTTGAAACATGTTTTGTACTAACAAAAATATATAAAACACTTTTTTATAAACATTTTTATCAAACTTGAATTGCATTTGATGCATGTTTCATACTAACAAAAATATATAAAATGATTTTTATAATTTTTTCATCAAACTTGAATTGGATTTGATGCATGTTTTGTACTAACAAAAATATATAAAAAGATTTTTATAATTTTTTCATCAAACTTGAATGTAATTTGATTCATGTTTTGTACTAACAATATAAGAAAAGATTTTTATCATATTTTAATCACATTTTAATTTAATTTGATGCATGTTTTGTACTAACAAAAATAGAAAAAACGTTTTTTATAATGTTTTAATCAAACTTGAATTTAATTTTATGCATGTTTTGTACACAAAAAAAAGTGAAACGATTTTTAAATTTTTCAAACAAACTTGAATGCGTTGTTTCGTAGCCCATTTATTTGTATATTTTTAAACCTTTGTAATGATACTTAAAACATTTTTGGATGC
This sequence comes from Nerophis lumbriciformis, assembly GCF_033978685.3. NCBI lineage: Eukaryota > Metazoa > Chordata > Actinopteri > Syngnathiformes > Syngnathidae > Nerophis > Nerophis lumbriciformis. The sequence continues at coordinate 41,160,476 of NC_084554.2, forward strand.
ATTTTATGCCCTAAAACAATGTTTTATTTCTGTGAAACAATTGTTTATACCTTTTTAATCAAACAAATACATATTTTGTACTAAAACAAAGTTTTCTTTATCTGTAACGAATTTTATAATTTTTCAAACAACCTCAAATTTATTTTGATGCATGTTTCTCACATGCGTCAACACATTTATTTATTTATTTTTGTGAAACAAGTTTTATACTTTTAAAGTCAAACTTGAATTAAATTCAAGTTTTTTATTTGTGAAATATTTAAAAACATTTTTTTTTATCAAACTTGAATTTAATTTGATGCATATTGTGTCCTAAAATATTTATTTATTTATGTGAAATCATTTTTTAAATGTTTTAATCAAACATGAATTTAATTTGATGCATGTTTTGTACTAAAATGGCAACTTTTTATTCATGTCTACACATGTTTAGTAACTGTGCTGTCCAGTTGTCATATCTTGTTTTCTTATTACATTTCTGAGTCTCATTTGCAAGTATTACACAGTAGGCTTTGCATGCAGTTGCAATTGCAAGACCTTAGATGGCAGTAGTGTATAGGCGTTATTGTGTTGCCCAGCGAGAAAGTAGTCTTTGCCAATAAGCTGAATGTCCCGGTCTTGTCTTTTGTTAAGTCTTGCTGTTGAGATCAGTGTTAGTACTGAAAATATTGTATTTATTACACACTTTTTGTTTTCTGTAACATGTATCTTAGTTGTAGTTATCATTACCAAATTTGGAGAATGTAATCAGTATCATATCTACGGCAAAGCCATTGTAAATTAACATCAAGCTCACGTATTTTGGAGAAGTGGAGCCTTACTTTTTGTTCAAGCATTTTCTATCAGGTATACTTGCTTTGTTGGCATTAAAAATGACCTGAAGGCATTTTGGCTGTGTCCGCCCCAAGTCCTGCTTGAGTGATTGAGATGATGATTTAGTCTGCAAAGGGACATGACGTCATGAGCAACAACGGTATCGAAATGTGGCACCGTTTGATTTTTTGTGAATCGATACCCAGCAGTACCAACGGAACTCGGTCGGCACCTGTAAAAATTCCAAATTCAGTACCCGTCCCTACATGTAGTTGACTTTAATTCATTGCTTCCAATCAGCGCTTCCTTTCTTGAGAATCGTAAATTGTTGTGAGATCCAAATCCTTACCGTTTTCCAGCCATGCTTAACTTACCTCGGAGCGTTTCTTTGGCCCCTTCTAAGGTTATCCAGGGTATGTCCCACCCAACGTTCCCTCTAAGGTGCGCGCCTGTGCAATTGCGCACTGCTCAAGCATCCTCTGCGCACGGCAAATCTATGCCACGCACAAAATCAAATAAAAAAATAAGCACATAACAATTTTCGACACGACACGGACACGAGAGAGAAAACGGTTTTCGTCATCATTGTTCAAATATTGTAACATCTGTCGAGACGCTTTGAGGACATGAATTCCATCTATCACTTTACTGAGCAAAACTCTTTATTGTCGGCCATAAACACATCACCAAAACATTAGTAAAAAAAATGATATTGAGCAAAAGTGGTCATTTTCTGCAGTACAAACCAGACCAAAAGCAACTTTGTTATATCAACAGCAGCCGCTCGCTCTTTCTCACTTGCGCCAACACATGCACATATGGCACTTAGCCAATGATGCGTTTACAGCCACACAAAAAGTCGGACAACTCCAACACCACACACAAAGTGTCATTCCAGGTCGTTACACTATGATTTACCAATCAAATGTGTGCTTATTCTCGCGTCAATTATTAGGAATCTTAATTTATAAATATTAATCATGAAATGCTGTTAGTATATTAAATAAATACTAATAAAAATATATTTTTTTACAAACAGGAAGTTCCAGGAATGTGCACATGATCCCCTGCTTACATTTCATTGTGCAACATGTGAATGTTTTAATGGGAACTCAATGCAAATGCAGTCTGAAAGAGGTACAAATTATTTCCAAAGCAGGACCTCCACCCAGACAAACAATACAAGTACACAGTTCATGAAAAACAATATTTTTTGTTATTGTCATTGTAAGTGGGCCTAAACACTTATATTAGAAAATAACCTCATGGAAATGACTGCTGTCATTTGATTATAATAATAAGAGAATATATTATATATTAGATATTTTTTTTATTTTTTTTTTATGTCATAAAGAAATACAATCATGTGTGCTTACGGACTGTATCCCTGCAGACTGTATTGATCTAAATTGATATATAATGTACATATTGTGTTTTTTATGTTGATTTAATAAAAATAAAATAAAATTTTTTTTTTTTGTTTTGTTTTGTTTTTTTTACATTTCTTGTGCGGCCCGGTGGTTGGGGACCACTGGTTTAAAGTCACATCCAACAATTGTGACAACAACTTTTTACTGTCAATATCGGCTGCTGAGTTTAATTTTTTAATGATTTCTGCTTGTGGTGTGCCTCCGCATTTTTTCAATGAAAAAAATGTGCCTTGGCTCAAAAAAGGTTGAAAAACCCTGCCTTAAACGATGGGTTAGTGTGGCTGAGACGGGGCTTAGGCTAAACAATTATTCGTTTAAGGAATTATCCGGCTTAATGTAGACAGTCAGTTTATCTGTCGGCATTGAAAATTGCAACATTACCTGGTGTCATGTTCTGTGATCATGTTTTGTTTAAGTTATGTTCTGTTTGGTTTTTGGACTCTTTTTAGTTCCTGTTTTCACTCCCTTGCTTTGTCACCATAGCAACCATTAGTTTAACCTGGTTCACATTTTCACTCACGCACCTGTTGTAATCTAGACACTATTATTTAAGCTTGTAGTTGCCAGGCAGTCGGGCTGGCGACATTCCGTCGGGACGTGGACTTTGGAGTGTTTGTTTTCCCGAGATTGATTGATTGATTAATTGAAACTTTTATTAGTAGATTGCACAGTACAGTACATATTCCGTACAATTGACCACTAAATGGTAACACCCGAATACGTTTTTCAACTTGTTTAAGTCGGGGTCCACTTAAATTGATTCATGATACAGATATATACTATTTTCATAATACAGTCATCACACAAGTTAATCATCACAGTATATAAATTGAATTATTTACATTATTTACAATCCGGGGTGTGGGATGGGGGAGGGAGGGGGGGTTGAGTTTGGTTGGTATAAACACTTCAGTCATCAACAATTGCATCATCAGAGAAATTGACATTGGAACAGTGTAGGTCTGACTTGGTACATACAGGTATGTACAGCAAGTATTGGACACAGAGAGAGAGATCAGAAATTATAAGAAAAAGTGACTACATTTGATTGTTTACAATCCGAAGAGGAATTATGAGGAAGGGAGGGTGTTAGTTTAGGGTTGAAGTTACCTGGAGGTGTTCTTTTAGTGCGGTTTTGAAGGAGGATAGAGATGCCCTTTATTTTACACCTGTTGGGAGTGCATTCCACATTGATGTGGCATGGAAAGAGAATGAGTTAAGACCTTTGTTAGATCGTAATCTGGGTTTAACGTGGTTAGTGGAGCTCCCCCTGGTGTTGTGGTGTGTGGTGCAAGTAAAGTTGGAGTGGACATGGCGTGAAGGTAAAGACATCATTTATTTTAACACTAACAAAATGAACAAACAAAAGGCACGCACAAGGCGGAAGAACAAACTTGGCTTTGAAAACAATAAACTAGCACTTGGGCAAAAGCTATGGACATGAAAACGAAAACATTTACTGAGACATAAAAATAGACAAAACTCACTTGGCATGGAACTATAGCAGGGGTCAGCAACCCAAAATGTTGAAAGAGCCATATTGGACCAAAAATACAAAAACAAATCTGTCTGGAGCCGCAAAAAATTAAAAGCCATATTACATAGAGATAGTGTGTCATGAGATATAAATTGAATTAAGGACTTAAAAGAAACTAAATTACCTCAAATATACCTACAAACGAGGCATAATGATGCAATATGTACATATAGCTAGCCTAAATAGCATGTTAGCATCGATTAGCTTGCAGTCATGCAGTGACCAAATATGTCTGATTAGCACTCCACACAAGTCAATAACATTAACAAAACTCACCTTTGTGCATTCATGCACAACCTTAAAAGTTTGGTGGACAAAATGAGACAGAAAAAGAAGCGGCATAAAACACGTCCTAGAAAGTCGGAGAAAGTTATACATGTAAACAAACTACGGTGAGTTCAAGGACCGCCATATTTAGTAGGACAAAACGGCGCTCGCCAAATACTCGAAATCAGTGAAGCATGTTTAATATAAACAGTGTGCTTTATAACAATTAGGGAGGTGTGTGTCATGTTTGTCCTCCTACAGAAACCATATTAAAACAAAAAATATATTTTTTCCCCTCATCTTTTTCCATTTTTCATACATTTTTGAAAAAGCTCCAGAGAGCCACTAGGGCGGCGCTAAAGAGCCGCATGCGGCTCTAGAGCCGCGGGTTGCCGACCCCTGAACTATAGTAACATGGGTAGCAGAAGTCATCAGAGGTAAAAGAGTTAAGTGTCACCAGGACGACCAACAGAAAAAGAAAGTCTTAAATAACAGTGACATGATTGCGTGAGTGAAAATGTGAACCAGGTAAAACTAATGGTTGCTATGGTGACAAAGCAAGGGATTGAAAACAGGAACTAAAAAGAGTCCAAAAACCAAACAGAACATAACTTAAACAAAACATGATCACAGGACATGACACCTGGAGCTAGTTTGGCTGAGTCCGCTCTCAGTGCTGCTGGAGTGACCACTAAGCGCCGAAATGCGGCGAGCCAGATGATTCGGCGTGACTTTGCGTGCGACCCAGGTACTGTGACGTGGCGCCGGTGAATCGGTGCCAAAAAATGTACCGGATTTGGTGCCCATCCTTAATTACAATGGACTAATTGGATTAAGTGATCCGAGCAAACTCGGCTCATTAGCATTAAAGCTACAGACACACAAAACCGCGCAATGAAGCATTTTTTACCGTCAAGCTTCTTCATACCTTCTACGCATTCAGTCTTCTGCGCCTCCACATCACGTGACGGCATGATTCACGCCCGTCACCTCGACCCGCTCAAGTGGCTCGCTAACTGCCCGTCTTCGTACGTAGCTCGCCATTAACACTAAGTGTGGCTCTAAGCTGTTACAACTCGGCCGCCTTTGAGCTCCCTTTTTCTCCCGTCATTATGCGTGGAAGGACATTTTTTTTTCCCCCTCGTAGTTATGGGCAATCTTCAAGGACGCCACTTCAAAGCCACAGGTAGTGCCGAGTAGGTGGCTTTGGTGTTCGCCAACTACTGTGGAGACGCCATTGTGATGAGGTGGTTCTCCTGAAGAACTCATTAAGTACTTGAAGTTTGCAGGGAAAAAATTGCACTAGGAGAGGAACCATGCAAGTGCACAAAAACAGATCGTTAATGAAAGTACTCATATGTAAAGTCATGGTCAAAAGTTGACGTACACTTGTAAAGAACATAATGTCATGGCTGTCTTGAGTTTCCAATCATTTCTACAACTCTTATTTTTTTGTGATAGAGTGATTGGAGCACATACTTGTTGGTCACAACAAAACATTCATGAAGTTTGGTCCTTTTATGAATGTATTATGGGTCTACTGAAAATGTGGGTCAAAAGTATACATACAGCAATGTTAATATTTGCTTACATGTCCCTTGGCAAGTTTCACTGCAATAAGGCACTTTTGGTAGCCATCCACAAGCTTCTGGTTGAATTTTTGACCACTCCTCTTGACAAAATTGGTGCAGTTCAGCTAAATGTGTTGGTTTTCTGACATGGACTTGTTTCTTCAGCATTGTCCACACGTTTAAGTCAGGACTTTGGGAAGGCCATTCTAAAACCTTCATTCTAGCCTGATTTACCACTTTTGACGTGTGTTTGGGGTCATTGTCCTGTTGGAATACCCTACCGATTTTCCCAGGAGACTCCCGAATTTCAGTGCCCCTCCCGAAAATCTCCCGGGGCAACCATTCTCTCGAATTTCTCCCAATTTCCACCCGGACAAAAATATTGGGGGCGTGCCTTAAAGGCACTGCCTTTAGCGTCCTCTACAACTTGTCGTCACGGCCGCTTTTCCTCCATACAAACCGCGTGCCGGCCCAGTCACATAATATATGCGACTTATACACACACATAATTGAATGCCATGCATACTTGATCAACAGCCATACAGGTCACACTGAGGGTGGCCGTATAAAAAACTTTAACACTGTTACTAATATGCGCCACTCTGTGAACTGACGGAGATAGATATCTACATATATCCATACTTAAGAGTTATTTCTTTCTGTAGTCATTGTCACGATTCAATTAGATGTGGAACAGAGGAACCCAAGGATGCAGATGGATTTGTGAGTAAATAGTTCTTTACTTAACAAAAGAAGCGATCACAACAATGATCTAAAAATAGAATATAACGAAAAAAGAGAACACAAAAAGAGCACCGTGACAAAAAGAACAAAAGCTAATATACAAACTAACTCAACTTGGGTCGGAGTTGCAAGACGTGCAAACTATCAACGTACATACCAAGCTGGATGGCACTGGAAATAGCCAAGATGGTACATAGCAAAAATACAAGGAGCATAGGAGTCTTCATACGATCAGAGCCGAGGAGTGGAATAGCCGAGTGCCATCCAGCAGACCAGGTGCTGCTTAAGTAGTGCTGGTGAGATTAGACACAGCTGTGCACGTCTTGCAGCTCCGCCCACAGGAAGACACAGGAACTCTGAGGAAGACAAAAAGTAAGAGCCAGGTCTGCTGCACCAACAAGGGAAAACTGAGCATACAAACCACAAGGTGGCAGCAGGCGGTGACAGTCATGTTGGAAATAACGAGTGTTTTCTCTTTGTGCTCTTTCTATTTTTTTCTTCATCTCATGACCGAGGGTACACTGTGGACTACCTTGAGCTCGGAATGCAGGGAGTAGCAATACTCCTTTTATTTGTTATCTCATCCTGTCTCTAGCTAAGGAGAACAATAGACATGTGTATTCGTTCTGGAGGGTGGGGGCGAGAGACATATTGAAGAACACAGCACTTGGGTAATGTTTTTTCAGATCAACTTGAATGTGTTGTCCTAGGCTGGTCTCTTCAAAGCTTTGAAAATAAATTGCAAAATACCTATTCTGTTTTGGTGATAATTTAAACTCAGTTCATGTGTCATCAAAAGAACTTGGGATTGACCAGTAACTTAAATTCCCTTGGAGGAACATCTGGTCCGAACGCAACAGAACCCACACCAAACAAGAATGACAAACACATTTCGGGACAACATCCGCACCGCAACACAACATAAACACAACAGAACAATTACCCAGAACCCCTTGCAGCACTAACTCTTCCGGGACGCTACAATATACACCCCCCGCTACCACCAACCCCCCCCCCCCCCCCCCCCCCCAACCCCGCCAAACTCAAACCCGCCACCCCCCCCACCCCTCCATCTCTTGAATTCTGAGGTCTCAAGGTTGGCAAGTATGACTGCGCCCAAAACACTGATGATTTTAGGTTGTCCTTAAGAATTTGGAGGTAATCTGCCTTTTTCATTGTCCAATTTACTCTCTGTAAAGCACCAGTTGCATTGGCAGCAAAACAGGCCCAGAGCATAATACTATCACCACCATGCTTGACGGTAGGCATGGTGTTCCTGGGATTAAAGGCCTCACCTTTTCTCCTCCAAACATATTGCTGGGTATTGTGGCCACATTTTCAGTAGACTCATAATAAATTCATAAAAGAACCAAACTTCATGAATGTTTTTTTGTGACCAACAAGTATGTGCTCCAATCACTCTATCACAAAAAAATAAGAGTTGTAGAAATCATTGGAAACTCAAGACATTATTGACATTATGTTCTTTACAAGTGTATGTACACTTTTGACCACGGCTGTATATGATATATAATAGTTCAGTTCATGAAAGTAGACAAGATACATTTAGGATGCAAACAAAAAGGAAAATGTTCTCTTATTTTTGCACATCCTACTTATTTTTGGCCCAGATTAAGCATTTTCAAGCATAAAAATGCCTAATTGGAGGAAAAGTATCAGTACTACAATAGTATGGGTGTCACTAGATGAGACCAAGCCAATTGGAACGGGCTGTTCAGTATCGTGGCCTCTGATTGGCTCAGCCTCAGGCAGCATCGCTATAGTGTAAAGGTGACTACACGGGTGTTATTTTATGTCTGGAGGTACTCTCATATCGTCAAAAATTGTATATAGAAGGTCGTAAACATGTTTTTTATACGCTAGCTCTAAAAATATTCGATTTATAATTAATAATGCCGACTTCTTGAAACGTAATTTACCACTAATTAACAGCAATAACTGTGAATACTGTAATTAAAAGTCAACAACAATATTAGTGATGATGGTAGTTCTACTACTATTAATGATTACGCCCACCACTTCACAGAGGACAGCTAAAAAAAAAGAAATACAAAAATCAGGCTTCACTGCTCATCTTAAAGTGCAGCCTGGCACTCTACTAAATATTCGCCGGTTAGCTACAGACGTTGGTGCTGCACATTTGATACTTTTGTTTGTCATATGTAATGTAAACACTTTAACTCACATAACAAAAAACATTACTATTAATATTTGTAAAATATATAGTTTTATAATAATTGTAATTGTATAATTTGTATAAATGTCAAATAAATTGTAAATAATAATTACGTGTATCTAAAAAAATTTAATATAATATAATTTAAAGATAATAATACATAAACATTCATTTAAAAATGTCAAATAAATTGTAAATAATACATAAATACTAATCACATTTATTTTTGAAAATGAAGTTTAATATCCATTGTAGATAATAATACATAAATACTATTTACAATTATTTAAAAATAAATAAATGTAATATCATTCGGAGATAAAATATAAATACTAATTTAAATTATTAAAAAATTGTCTAATGAATTGTAGATAATACAAAAATAGTAATTTTTTATATTTAAGAAATTTAAATGTAGTATGCATTGTAGATAGTAATAGATGGATAGATAGATACGACTTAAATATATAAAACATTAAAAAAAAAGTTATATAAATTGCGGTAAGAAATCATAAATAGTAATCAAAATATTTAAAAAAAGAAGTTAAATATATTGTGGATAATATGTAAATACTACATACATTTATACAATGAGTAATCAGTACATTTCACAAGATATATGATCTGGCTGTTCCACTGTGTGGTATCAAACACTGGAGCCCAGACAGCTACAGTATGTGTTGCATTCATTGCATCAGTATTTCGTCATTTTACATTCCATGTGTTTACTGCTTGTTGGACAAAAACAACTAAAACAAAAAGTCATGAAGATTGGTTTATTGTTTCATTTATTTGACTCTCGTGAGGTTTCTCTTCGACTCCAGATCTCGGAGTAGAGAAAAATGTAAGAGATTCACGCTCCATGTGCAAATCCGATTATTTCTGCTCATATATCCTTGGTTTGATATCATTAAAAGATGGCATTGAATGCTAAATAAAATATTGGATTTAGCTCGGCGGTTGGAATATCAATATCATTAACTTCCTGGGGGTGGCGGATGAAACATGGAGGTTGCTTATCCTGCTGAATACAAATTGGACTTACTTGTGTGCATTTGAGTTGGCCTGCTGACAATAAACTGCTTTTTATCACTTCATTTTTATTTTTTTTGCCGCACGATCAACACAATCTGTTTTTGTCACACAGATTTATTTCTGCCTGGAAAAAAAAAAAAAAAAAGTGGATCAACTCAATAACGTCGGAGGAGGGTTTACGAACCCTTTAACGTCTTTATTTGCTCCATGAGTGGTTTGGATGAATGCAGCAGGCGTCAAAACCGATTTGTCGTGTGAACGTTGGCTGATTGGGGGGGGGAAGGGCGGCGTTGAGGCGGTCCGAGCGGGAGACCTCGCCTGCATCAAAAACCACGGAATATGGCGGCGACTTCAATCCAATCGCCATTATTTTGCCAACCAACCGTTTTCTGACTGATGTCTTGGAAATTAATAAGCTCGATGTTTGTTTTCATCAGAAAGATCAGAATCTTGTTTTATTATAGGGAAAAAGGATTGCCTTACAGGAAACTTTAAGGTTTATAGACAGTAAATTCAGCAATAAAGGAGTAATTAAATAGACAGAAACATTATAGCAGGGGTGTCAAACTCGTTTTTATCGAGGGCCACATCGCAGTTATGGTTGCCCTCAGAGGGCCCCTTTTAACAATAAGTAATACATCAACATACAGTACATGTATATATATATATAATACATTAACAATATATTTTTGACATAAGCTACAACGTTTTTTTTTAAATTTTACTTTAAAAACTGGCAGCCCAGTCACCAGAATTTTACAATAAAAGCAGTGTTTTGTTTTTTTACAGCATATAAAAAAATGAAATAAATGGAATGGAATGGAGAAACAATACCACTGTTTTTAGCTGTAAAATTCAAGCAACAGAGCTGCCAGTTGTTGTTTTTTTTTTTACCGTAAAATCTTGTTGTTTTAATGTTTTTTTTTTATGTTTTTTTTTTATTGTTTTAGTGTCTTACTGTATATGGAAAATAACAGTAGTAAAGTTTATTCTACGGTAAAAAACTCAAGTCGGCGGATTTAAACGTAAAATCTATTGTCAATTTTACAGTCTACCATTTGATTGATGGTTTGTATTGAAATCATAAGTCAAGCAGATATTTAAGTACAGTGTTTATCTTTATTTTGACAAAAAATATTTTTGGAATACATGATAATATGATATTTTGATTTTGATGATATTGAATTTTGCATGCAATTGCATGCAGTACATGCTTTTTAATGTCAAAAGGGAAATAACTAATATATTTAGTAAGAAAAGATTAAGCATTTTATTAACGCATATTATTTCCAGGCTTTCGCGGGCCACATAACAAAAAAACCCCGATACGAATAATAAAAAAAAAAACGATACCGATAATTTCCGATATTACATTTTAACGCATTTATCGGCCGACATCTCTACTTGTGAGTGTTGATGACACAGCTTTGCAACGTTGATATTCTAGTTTCAAGCATGTTTTACTCAATATAGGTCATACAATCTCAGCAACAAGCTGTAATATCTTACTGAGATCATTTAGGACCAAAACACTTAAAACAAGTAAAACACTCTAACATAAAATCTGCTTAGTGAGAAGAATTATCTTATCAGACAGAAAATAAGCAAATATCACCCTTATTTGAGATATTTCATCTTACTGAGATTTCAGTTTTTGCAGTGTGGCACTCTATAGTATGGACATTGCAGTAGGTTTGCTCATTAGTTAAAGGTGTGTACCAAATTTGGTCATAATTCTGCAAAACACCTTTAAGTACCAATAAAGTTGGCCTGTTAGGAGTGTTGTGTTGGGGAACATTATCACCAGACCTATGTAAGCGTCAATATATACCTTGATGTTGCAGAAAAAAGACCATATATTTTTTTATCCGATTTCCGAACTCTAAATGGGTGAATTTTGGCGAATTAAACGCCTTTCTATTATTCACTCTCGGAGCGATGACGTCACAACGTGACGTCACATCGGGAAGCAATCCGCCATTTTCTCACTTTCGTCGGTGTGTTGTCGGAGGGTGTAACAACACGAACAGAGACGGATTCAAGTTGCACCAGTGGCCCAAAGATGCGAAAGTGGCAAGAAATTGGACGAAATTTGTTCAAAATACGAGGATGTGGGGAAAGTCGACGAAATGGTCAGTCGTTTGTTCCGCACACTTTACCGACGAAAGCTATGCTACGACAGAGATGGCAAGAATGTGTGGATATCCTACGACACTCAAAGCAGATGCATTTCCAACGATAAAGTCAAAGAAATCTGCCGCCAGACCCCCATTGAATCTGCCGGAGTGTGTGAGCAATTCAGGGACAAAGGACCTCGGTAGCACGGCAAGCAATGGCGGCAGTTTGTTCCCGCAGACGAGCGAGCTAAACCCCCTGGATGTCTTGGCTCACACCGTTCCTTATGCAACCGAAGATGATCAAGAGAAGAATATCGACCCTAGCTTCCCTGGCCTGCTGACATCAACTCCAAAACTGGACAGATTAGCTTTCAGGAAAAGAGAGCGGATGAGGGTGTGTCTACAGAATATATTAATTGATGAAAACTTTATTCATTACTCGCGGTTTTACGTAAATTATTATACATAAACTGTGTTTACCAATAATTTAGCTTAAAAACATTTATTTTTTTCAATCATTCGAGTACATTCGGGTAGTCTTGTGTAATGCAGTAATTTGTGTCTATTTAGGTATGGTTAACCTGAGTGCTGAAATTGTGGAAAAATATATGTTCTAAGCGCGCCTTAAATGGGCTGTCTGCACTCTCAAAGTGCATGTTGTTGCCAAATGTATTTCATATGCTGTAAACCTGGTTCATAGTTGTTAGTTTCCTTTAATGCCAAACAAACATACCAATCGTTGGTTAGAAGGCGATCGCCGAATTCGTCCTCGCTGGCTGTCGTGTCGTTTTCGTCGTTTTCGCTTGCATACGGTTCAAACCGATATGGCTAATAGCTTCAGTTTCTTCTTCAATTTCGTTTTCGCTACCTGCCTCCACACTACAACCATCCGTTTCAATACATTCGTAATCTGTTGAATCGCTTAAGCCGCTGAAATCCGAGTCTGAATCCGAGCTAATGTCGCTATACCTTGCTGTTCTATCCGCCATGTTTGTTTGTGTTGGCATCACTATGTGACGTCACAGGAAAATGGACGGGTGTATATAACGATGGTTAAAATTAGGCACTTTGAAGCTTTTTTTAGGGATATTGCGTGATGGGTAAAATTTTGAAAAAAACTTTGAAAAATAAAATAAGCCACTGGGAACTGATTTTTAATGGTTTTAACCCTTCTGAAATTGTGATAATGTTCCCCTTTAAAGACCATTGAAGTTGTACTGTATTACAGTAAATCCTCCTTTGAGCATCCTATCATTGCCGTGACACTCTTGTCGGATATCTGGAGTTTTAGTTTTAGCCGGTCAGAGTTCAGCCTGAAGCGTTGCTCGCCACTGAATGGTTCCTTTTGTGGCGAGCTGGCGAGAAACATGGCCGCTTGCCATGCGGCGTGGGCTGCTCGCGGTTCGTGAGCGCTTTCTGAGTTTAGTGGAAGATTCCACTTGTTCCTTGCAGCAGAGGTCCATGTGAGGTGAAGGCACTGACAGATGGTCTTCTGTCGTCTACCACCAAGTCTAATAAAAGTTTGTCGCCAGCATACAGCAACTAAGCTGTCCCCGGAGACGCCGGCTTAACGGCTGCCGCTATTAGCTTTGAGGAACGCCAGCGTAGCGTTTTAATACGTCATCCAAACATTTGCTGCTCTGCTACTGGGGTCTGGGGAGGCCCGTGGTCGTCATCGTCGCCTTTTCTTCTTCTTCGTCTGGCCGCCATGACCGGGAACATGAAATGATCTGATCTGCAGCACTAAACTAATCATTCTTTATGCACACCAATACTGCTTGTTTTGCACCACTCCAACTTTATGCTTATTTTTTATGGATGGACTCTCGCAACAACTCCCAGTTCCGAATCGATTCCGATTCTTGGGGTGACAAATGGATTCAGAATTGATTCAAATCTACAAACCCCGTTTCCATATGAGTTGGGAAATTGTGTTAGATGTAAATATAAACGGAATACAATGATTTGCAAATCATTTTCAACCCATATTCAGTTGAATATGCTACAAAGACAACGTATTTGATGTTCAAACTGATAAACATTAACTTTAGAATTTGATGCCAGCAACACGTGACAAAGAAGTTGGGAAAAAGTGGCAATAAATACTGATAAAGTTGAGGAATGCTCATCAAACACTTATTTGGAACATCCCAAATTGGGAACAGGTGGGTGCCATGATTGGGTATAAAAGTAGATTCCATGAAATGCTCAGTCATTCACAAACAAGGATGGGGCGAGGGTCACCACTTTGTCAACAAATGCGTGAGCAAATTGTTGAACAGTTTAAGAAAAACCTTTCTCAACCAGCTATTGCAAGGAATTTAGGGATTTCACCATCTACGGTCCGTAATATCATCAAAGGGTTCAGAAAATCTGGAGAAATCACTGCACGTAAGCAGCTAAGCCTGTGACCTTCGATCCCTCAGGCTGTACTGCATCAACAAGCGACATCAGTGTGTAAAGGATATCACCACATGGGCTCAGGAACACTTCTGAAACCCACTGTCAGTAACTACAGTTGGTCGCTACATCAGTAAGTGCAAGTTAAAACTCTCCTATGCAAAGCGAAAACCGTTTATCAACAACACCCAGAAATGCCGTCGGCTTCGCTGGGCTTGAGCTCTTCTAAGATGGACTGATACAAAGTGGAAAAATGGTCTGTGGTCTGACGAATCCACATTTCAAATTGTTTTTGGAAATTGTGGACGTTGTGTCCTCCGGACCAAAGAGGAAAAGAACCATCCGGATTGTTATAGGCGCAAAGTTGAAAAGCCAGCATCTGTGATGGTATGGGAGTGTATTAGTGCCCAAGACATGGGTAACTTACACATCTGTGAAGGCGCCATTAATGCTGAAAGGTACATACAGGTTTTGGAGCAACATATGTTGCCATCCAAGCAACGTTACCTTGGACGCCCCTGCTTATTTCAGCAAGACAATGCCAAGCCACGTGTTACATCAACGTGACTTCATAGTAAAAGAGTGCGGGTACTAGACTGGCCTGCCTGTAGTCCAGACCTGTCTCCCATTGAAAATGTGTGGCGCATTATGAAGCCTAAAATACCACAGCGTAGACCCCGGACTGTTGAACAACTTACCGGTAAGCTGTACATCAAGCAAGAATGGGAAAGAATTCCACCTGAAAAGCTTAAAAAATGTGTCTCCTCAGTTCCCAAACGTTTACTGAGTGTTGTTAAAAGGAAAGGCCATGTAACACAGTGGTGAACATGCCCTTTCCCAACTACTTTGGCACGTGTTGCAGCCATGAAATTCTAAGTTAATTATTATTTGCAAAAAAAAAATAAAGTTTATGAGTTTGAACATCAAATATCTTGTCTTTGTAGTGCATTCAATTGAATATGGGTTGAAAATGATTTGCAAATCATTGTATTCCGTTTATATTTACATCTAACACAATTTCCCAACTTATATGGAAACAGGGTTTGTAATTTTGTTTCATTCCAGCTCACGCTATATACAGTACAGGCCAAAAGTTTGGACACACCTTCTCATTCACAACACAACTGATGGTCCCGACAACATTGATAAAGCAAGAATTTCCACTGATCAACACTGATAAGGCACACCTGTGAAGTGAAAACCATTTCTTGAAGCTCATCGAGAGAATGCCAAGAGTGTGCAAAGCAGTAATCAGAGCAAAGGGTGGCTATTTTGAAGAAACTAGAATATAAAATATGTTTTCAGTTATTTCACCTTTTTTGTTAAGTTCATTCATAGTTGTGATGCCTTCAGTGACAATCAACAATGTAAATAGTCATGGAAATAAATAAAACACATTGAATGAGAAGGTGTGTCCAAACCTTTAGTCTGGACTGTATATCTTGTGGTGTAAATGTTTTAAGAAAGCCTTTTCAAAACAGGTTACAGGTTACAAAAGCTTATCTTGACTGCTGACCAATGACGTGTACGAGCAGAAAAAAAGCGCTGAGATGGGCTAAAAAACACCTTTTAAAGAATGTATTCTTAAAAATTATGAATCGATTCGGAATCACAATTAATAAGAAGTACAATTTTATATATTTTATGTTTTTAATTTTTTTTGTTTTAAATTATTTTTTTAAGAATCGCTATTTAGATTCAGGGTGTTTCTTTGTGCACCCGTATTTATTTTTCCTTTTGATGAACTATTTACATACACATATTCACACAAGAAAAAAGCTTAGTTTGTAAATACATTTTTGCTACTCATACTCATTTTCTTCAATCTTTATTCACTTGGAAGTACTTTAAGGGAGTATATTTGTTCACAAATTATAAACAAGCAAATATATACATCTGGACTTTGATTTTTCCAAAATATGTTAAAGATGCACATTGTGAAAGGAGAACATATGTGGGTTTTGTTCATGTATTTTTGTTTTTATTTTAAGAAAATACATTTAACTTTTTTGTATTGGATACATTTTTTGAGTTACTGAACATGTTTGTCCACGGCACATTTTGTAACGACGTGGTCGCATCGTGATGCGGGTGTGGTTCTCCCAAGGATGCAGACGGCTTCGGACACAGCTTGCAGGTAGGAAAATAATTTATTGAAAATATAAATCGTACGGGGATCAAACAAAAGACGTGCAAATAGCAAAAGGCAAAAACAAAAGGACTAGCGTGGGAGCTAGCAGGCAAAATGGCATAGCGTGAAAAGCTAGCGGGAATGTAAGTTGTCGTTATCAGTTGTATGGGAACAAACTAGGAAGCCAGGCCGAGTGAGGCCAGGGCAAAGACTAAATAGCCCTCTGATTAGTGCCCGGGCAACAGGTGCGCGTCCCGAACACTAACCAGAGGCAGGTGAAAGTAATCAGTTGACATGGCAACTGAACACAAACAAAATCAAGGTGCTGAAAACATGTGACTCAAACATAAACAAACTATGATCCGGGCAGCGGATCGTAACAGTACCCCCCCCCTTAAAGGACAGATTCCAGATGTCCCTTGACACTAAATAAAACTAGAACCCAAAAAACAAGAAATAGTTCGAGAGTCAAGGGAGGGTGGAGGGAGGATTTGGTGGTGGGTCGCCAGGCCACGTGTCCCCGAATCCACCGGGGAAGAGTCAGGTGGCGGCGGCGAGTGGAACGCCGCTGCCGCAGGCGAGACGGGCAACCACGGAAAGGCCACATTCGTGGCTGCCGAGAAGGTGGGCGTGAGTGGCGCCAGAAGTTCAGCAGCCGCAGAGTTCTAAGTCTATGTCTCGGGTGTCGCTGCTGTTTGCGCCACAGGCGTCCATACAGAAACCTCAGAGAGCGCCGCTTGCGCAGCCAGACCACTCGAGGTCGCTGAGACGACGATGAGGGCGAGGAAGGTGGCGGCGTCCTGGAAAAGCCCACCGGAGACGAGGAGAGAGCAGACGTCGCCGTGGAAGCAGGAGGAGTCGTCGTCGCCGTGGAGGCAGGAGGAGACGTCGTCGCCGTGGAGGCAGGAGGAGACGTCGTCGCCGTGGAGGCAGGAGGAGACGTCGTCGCCGTGGAGGCAGGAGGAGACGTCGTCGCCGAGAAGGCAGGAGGAGACGTCGTCGCCGTGGAGGCAGGTGCAGGTTCTGGTACCAGCCGTGGAGCCGGCGCTGGTGTGGGTACCAGCCGTGGAGCCGGCGCTGGTGTGGGTACCAGCCGTGGAGCCGGCGCTGGTGTGGGTTCCAGCCGTGGAGCCGGCGCTGGTGTGAGAACCAGCCTTGGAGCCGGGACAGGGGTTGGTCTTGGAGTCGGCGCTGGTGTGAGAACCAGCCTTGGAGCCGGCGCTGGTGTGAGAACCAGCCTTGGAGCCGGCGCTGGTGTGAGAACCAGCCTTGGAGCCGGCGCTGGTGTGGGAACCAGCCTTGGAACTTGGCATGGTGGAGCTTGGCGTGGTGGAGGTACTGGAGACGAAGCTTGGTGTGTCAGCCGAGGTGCAGGAACAGGTGCTAGCCGAGGTGCAGCTGGAGGTGGCCTAGCTGGCGGTTGTGGCTTAGCAGAACGAAGGACTGGTGGCGGTGGCCGTGCAGGAGGTTGCGGTTTAGCACGCCGAAAGACTGGTGGCGGTGGCCTTGCAGGAGGTTGCGGTTTAGCACGCCGAAAGACTGGTGGCGGTGGCCGTGCAGGGGGTTGCGGCTTAGCACGCCGAAAAACTGGTGGCGGTGGCCGTGCAGGAGGTTGCGGCTTAGCACGCCGAAAAACTGGTGGCGGTGGCCGTGCAGGAGGTTGCGGCTTAGCACGCCAAAGTTGTGCCACCGCACTAGCACAGTTCCCAGTACTAGCCCCCCCCTCAAGACGCGGATACCAGATACCATTCAGTTCCAAACTGCTCTTTGCGGTTTGGAACTGTCTTCAAGGGTGGGTGGGGGGAGGTATGGAGGGGGGTATACTCTTCGTCAAATTGTCCAAATTGACTATTATCATCCCCCACTTGAGATTGGGTGGGAGCACAGGGGGAAAAAATATGTGCAGTGGGCGGAGCAATAGTCACTGGGGGCGGAACCAAAGTCACTGGAGGTGGAGTCTGAAAATCAGAATGTGACTGACTAGACTTACACTTAATAAAAATGTCCTGATAATGTCTTATCTTACAATGAAAGTCATTTGGTATTGGCTGACAGAAAGAATTAGAATATGGAAAAAAAAAATCTTGTTCAATGATGTCATCAGAAGTGGGCGGAGTTACCTCTTCGGGAGGCGCCAATGACATGACATTACTGTTGCAACTGTCCATGTGACTTACAGCCCAATCGGAGAACTTTTTGGCGAAGTGGTCGATGGGGTTGCCAAACATCTGAGGAGGGGGAGTTTGGGCTGAATGTAGCTTGCTTCGATCCGGGGGAGGAGTTTGCAGGAGCGCCGCGTCTTGGCGGCGAGGGAAAGACCTCCTGGCCGGCTTCCGTCTTTGATGGCGCGCACGGTACTGCGGTGTAGCGGCGATGTCTTCCGACCAGAGGGAATCGATGGGGATAAGAGAGCCTCCAGGTCCCCACATGAGATTCGACCTCTCCTCCGTCGAATAGCGAAGCGTCTCGGCTTCCATCGCTCGCAACACCATGAGCGTACCTTCGTCCAACTCCTCGTCAGCCAGTGCGGGAGAATTGTTTTCTGCTGGCTTCGTACTGTAACGACGTGGTCGCATCGTGATGCGGGTGTGGTTCTCCCAAGGATGCAGACGGCTTCGGACACAGCTTGCAGGTAGGAAAATAATTTATTGAAAATATAAATCGTACGGGGATCAAACAAAAGACGTGCAAATAGCAAAAGGCAAAAACAAAAGGACTAGCGTGGGAGCTAGCAGGCAAAATGGCATAGCGTGAAAAGCTAGCGGGAATGTAAGTTGTCGTTATCAGTTGTATGGGAACAAACTAGGAAGCCAGGCCGAGTGAGGCCAGGGCAAAGACTAAATAGCCCTCTGATTAGTGCCCGGGCAACAGGTGCGCGTCCCGAACACTAACCAGAGGCAGGTGAAAGTAATCAGTTGACATGGCAACTGAACACAAACAAAATCAAGGTGCTGAAAACATGTGACTCAAACATAAACAAACTATGATCCGGGCAGCGGATCGTAACACATTTTCTTTAAAGGGAAAAACATTTTTAGATTTTTTTAAATACTGTATTTTTTGGACCATAGGGTGCACCGGATTATAAGGCGCACTGCTGATGAGCGGGTCTGGTCAGGTTTATTTTCATACAAAAGGCACATATAGGGTGCATTAAAGGAGTCATATTATACATTTTTTTCCTAAAAGTAAAACACTTCCTTGTGGTCTACATAACATGTAATGGTGGTTCTTTGGTCAAAATGTTGCATAGATTATGTTTTACGGATCATCTTCAAGCCGTTTTCTGACAGTCGCTTCCGGATGCGCCGTTTTGTGGGCGGTCTTATTTACGTGGCTCACCTTCGGCAGCGTCTTCTCCCCGTCATCTTTGTTGTAGCGGTGTAGCGTGCAAGGACGGGAGTGGAAGAAATGTCAAAAGATGGAGCTAACTGATTTAATGACATTCAGATTTTACTTCAATCAACAACGGAGCGGCATCTCCTCATCCGTGGCTCACTAGTGCAATAACAACGGGAATGACTAATAATCTCTAATAACTAAAGTTCCTTGAGTGAATAATGTAAACTCACTACACCGGTATGTTTTTGCGCTTTTATGGCGAGTTTACCGACAGATATAAGTAAGAACTTTACACTACTTTATATCAGAAATAGCAACAGTGGAGGATGAAATTCCCATAACAAGAAGATAGAGAAAAAGAAGAAGCTTCATAGCTTACCAAAGTCGTACTAAAACATGTTGATAGATTTTTGAGCACCATGTATAATGTTCTATATTTTCAATGGAACATATACAATTTTGGTGTTGTTTACTGGAGTCATATTGCGGTCTACACATATCTCTTATGTGTGACTGTACACGTATCTCTTATGTGTGGCTGCCATCTACTGGTCACACTTATCATTACACCATGTACCAAATAAAATAGCTTTGAGGTCGGTCAGCACAACCAAAATTATTCTGTACATTAGGCACACCGGGTTATAAGGCGCACTGTCGAGTTTTAAGAAAATGAAAGGATTTTAAGTGCGCCTTATAGTCCGAAAAATACGGAAAATGTTTTAATAAAGCCTTTTCAAAACAGGCTACAGGTTACAAAAGCTTATCTTGACTGCTGACCAATGACATGTACGAGCCGCAAAAAAGCGCGGCGATGGGCTAAAAAACATGTTTAAAAAATTAGTTTTTAAAAATGATGAATCGATTCAGAATCACAATTAGTAAGAAGTACAATTTCTAGGCGCGGCGCAGTGGAAGAATGGCCGTGTGCGACCCGAGGGTCCCTGGTTCAATCCCCACCTAGTACCAACCTCGTCATGTCCGTTGTGTCCTGAGCAAGACACTTCACCCCTTGCTCCTGATGGGTGCTGGTTAGCGCCTTGCATGGCAGCTCCCTCCATCAGTGTGTGAATGTGTGTGTGAATGGGTAAATGTGGAAGTAGTGTCAAAGCGCTTTGAGTACCTTGAAGGTAGAAAAGCGCTATACAAATACAACCCATTTATTTATATTTATTTTACAAGTTTATTTTTTCTTTATTTTAGATTTTTTTTTTTTTTTTTTTTTAAGAATCGCTTTTTAGATTCAGGGTTAGGGTATTTTTTTTTTGCCCACCCATATGTATTTTTCATTTTGATGTACTATTTACATATGAATATTCATAAGAAAAAAGCTTAGTTTGTAAATAAATGTTTGCTATTCTTACTCATTTTTTTCAATCTTTATTCAGTTGGAAGTACTATAAGGGAGTATATTTGTTGACAAATTATAAAAGAGCAAATTTATGCATCTAGATTTGTTTTTTCTCCAAAATATGTTAAAGATGCACATTGTGAAGGGAAAACAAATATGTCTTTTTTTAATTTATTTTTGTTTTTATTTAAAAAAAAGTCATTATATTTTATTGTATTGGATTTTTTTTTTACGGGACCTTTTCTTTAAAAGACAAAACATTTTTAGATTTTTTTAAATTAATTTTTATTTTTATTTTGAGTTACTGTTAATGTTTTTTGACTGGACTACAATCACAATAAAATTAGGTCCACCACTTTCGCAATAATGCATCACATTTATTTCTTACTCGATTTGAGAATAACCAAATGAAGTAAAACATTTAAGGAAAATACTATATACAAACCCCGTTTCCATATGAGTTGGGAAATTGTGTTAGATGTTAATGTAAATGGAATACAATTATTTTCAAATCCTTTTCAACCCATATTCAATTGAATGCACTACAAAGACAAGATATTTGATGTTCAAACTCATAAACTTTTTTTTTTTTTTGCAAATAATAATTAACTTAGAATTTAATGGCTGTGCCAACACGTGCCAAAGTAGTTGGGAAAGGGCATGTTCACCACTGTGTTACATGGCCTTTCCTTTTAACAACACTCAGTAAACGTTTGGGAACTGAGGAGAAACATTTTTTAAGCTTCTCTGGTGGAATTCTTTCCCATTCTTGCTTGATGTACAGCTTAAGTTGTTCAACAGTCCGGGGGTCTCCGTTGTGCTATTTTAGGCTTCATAATGCACCACACATTTTCAATGGGAGACAGGTCTGGACTACAGGCAGGCCAGTCTAGTACCCGCACTATTTTACTATGAAGCCACGTTGATGTAACACGTGGCTTGGCATTGTGTTGCTGAAATAAGCAGGGGCGTCCATGGTAACGTTGCTTGGATGGCAACATATGTTGCTCCAAAACCTGTATGTATCTTTCAGCATTAATGGCGCCTTCACAGATGTGTAAGTTACCCATGTCTTGGGCACTAAAACACC
>NC_084554.2:41187500-41280000 GCF_033978685.3 Nerophis lumbriciformis
TGTGAAAATGCATTTTTAGACAATATGATTTGTTTGAACGGCTCGGAGACCCAGTAACAAGCGGTAGAAAATGGATTGATGGATGCGCGAAAAAGGACAGATTAAAAAAAATAATAATTAAACAAAACAACAAAAAAATAATATATGTATATATATATATATATATATATATATATATATATATATATATATATATATATATATATATATATATATATATATATATGTATATATATTTATTTATTTTTTCCACCCAGTAACAAGCAGTAGAAAATAGATTGATGGATGGGCGAAAAAGGACAGTTTGAAAAAAATAATGAATTAAAAACTTTTTTCTTTTTTTTTTACCCAGCAACAAGCAGTTGAAAATGGATTGATGGATGGGCGAAAGAGGACAGATAAAATAAAATAACAATAAAAAATAGCAATAAAAAGGAAAATTATATATATATATATATATATATATTTTTATTTTTATTTTATTTTTTTATTTTTTTTTTTTAATTTTTTTTTTTTACCTATTAACAAAGAATAATTAAAACATTTTTTTTCTTCTTCTTTCCAGTAACAAGCGGTAGAAAATGGATTAATGGATAAAAGGACTGATTAAAAAAAAAAAAAGAATAATATTTTTTAAAACATTTTTTTTCTCGGGACTTACATGCGGGCCGGATTTTGGATGCTGGCGGGCCGTATCCGGCAGGTCAGGTGCCAACATTTTACTGTGAAATTGCCCTTTTTTTATTGACAGATAAAAAAAACAATGTAAATTTTACAGTGAAAATCTGGCAACGAGGCTGACTTTTTTTTTAAACAATAAAAACAGCAGTACTGTTTTTTCCATTTACATTAATATGCACTAAATTTTGAAGTGAAATTATTGCAACTTACCATATTTTTTTTTACATCGTAGTTTAAAAAAATATCGACAAATAAAATGCATAGCACAATTGTGATAATAGTGCTCACTGCTAGAAGCATGTACAGTAATACACTGAACAATCTACAGTTGTTGATTTGCGGTAAAAAAAAAAACAAAAAAAATCTGGCAGCTCAGGTGCCAAAATTTTACTGTAAAATTGCAAGGTTTTTTTTTAATTTACAGTGACAAAACAAATGTAAATTTTACAGTGAAATTCTGACCTTTTTTTTTTTTAACCATAAAAACAGCAGTACTGTTTTTCCATTTACAGTAATATACACAACATTTTGAGGTGAAATGATTGCAACTTACCATATTTATTTACAATGTAGTTTTAAAAAAATCTACTAATAAAATGTATAGAAAAATTGTGTAATAATAGTATTCACTGCTAGAAGCGGCCCTCTGGGGCCAAACATAACTGCGACATGGTCCTCAGACTTCGACACCTCTGCTATAGTGTCATCATACATTCCAATTAGGACGCAATACGAGGGTATACATACAGTAGAGTAGCTCCAAAGGTCCAGTTGGGAGTAAAATGTCAAATCCACAGAACTGACTGAGATAAAGACCTTTTTCACATCTTCAATTTACACTGATATATAATGTTCACTATAAATCATATCCAGTTTGAGTATTATATTTAAATAAAACCCTGTATTTTTTTCCATTTATTGCCTCTCAACACAAATGGTCTCTCCTCTCAACAAACTAAATCTGCAGGTTTTTTTTTTCAAAGATGAGACAACAGCGACGGCAACAAGTAAACTGGTCAACAATTAGCCAACAATGATTATGTTTATAACGGCGTGGCAAAGTGTATTGTTTGGGTCATGACAGAGTCTGTGTTGGAGGCTCATCAAAGTCTTCTCCACACGCCGTCTCTCGTTCATCAGGAATGTCAGACGCACATCAACGTCTCCCCAAGGACCTCATTATCCTCTTAATTCCCAATTATTTCCCCAAACAAATGAGTACACCTGGCGCACCCCCCCTCACCCCAGCCCTCCTCGTACCAATCTGTCAATGACAAACTGCGCCATTCCCTCTTCTGTCGCCAGAGATAAATGGAATGACAATCAAACATGCACACACACACACACACACACACACACACACACACACACACACACACACACACACACACACACACACACACACACACACACACGGACTAACAAGTAACAGCTACACGGTCACGCAGTCAGGGCAAGAAAGTCCAATGATGGATGCACATGTGGTGGCTGCGGAGACCTTGGCAAGAGGATCTTCCATGCATTCTGGAACATTCCAAAACGTCTCTCTGTTGTGGAATAAAATTTGCAGTAATCAAAAACAAGGAAGCGAGGGAGTGCTGAAGTAAAACTTGTTAGCAAGCATAAGCAGCTATATGGGCAGCCAAAATAACTACACCAACAGCAGCTGCAGTAAAACCGCAACAGTAACAACAGCGGCGATAATAATAATAAAAACAATAACAGCGCCAACAGCAGCAAAGGAAACAACAGCAGCACCAACAGTAATAAAACCAACAACAGTAGCAACAATAACAGCTACAGCTGCAACAACAGCCCCAACAACAACAGAAGCAGCAATAAGGGCTGCAACAATAAGAATAGCAGAAGCAGTAACAGAAAAGGCAGCAACAACCGTAGCAACAGTAACAGCAGAAACAGCAACAGCAGCAACAGTAACAACCAACAGTGACAACAACAGCAGCAACTAACAGCGACAACAATAACAATAGGCAGCAGCTGCAACTATAACAACAGCAGCAATAACAACAACAACAGCAGCAGCAACAATAACAGCAACGACTAACAACAGCAACAATAACAACAGGCAGCAGCAGCAACTGTAGCAACAGCAGCAACAGCAGCAGCAATGAGACCAGTAACAGCAACAATAACAGCAACAACAGCAGCAGCAACAATAACAGCAGCTGCAGTAACAGAACAGCAACCACAGCAGAAGCAACAATAACAACTAGAACAGCAACAATAACAGCAACAGCAGTAACAGCTGCAACAACAACAATAGCAGCAGCAACAACAATAACAGCAACCACAGCAGAAGCAGCAATAACAACTAGAACAGCAACAACAATAACAGCAACAACTGCAGCAGCAATGATAACCACAAGAACAGCAGCAACAGTAAGAACAACAGCGGCAGCAACAATAACAACAGGAACAGCAACAACAACAAGAAGAACAGTCGCAACAACAAGAGCAACAACAACAGCAGCAATGATAACAACAGGAAGAGCAAAAACAAGAACAGTAGCAACAATAACAGCAGCAGCAGCAAAAATAACAACAAAAACAGCAGCAGCAACAATAACAACAGGAACAGCAAAAACAAGAACAGTAGCAACAATAACAGCAGCAGCAACAATAACAACAGTAACAGCAATAACAAGAACAGTAGCAGCAATAACAGCCGCAGCAGCAAAAATAACAATAACAGCAGAAGTAACAATAGCAACAGGAACAGCAAAAACAAGAACAGCAGCAACAATAACAGCAGCAGCAACAATAACAACAGTAATAGCAATAACAAGAACAGTAGCAACAATAACAGCAGCAGCAAAAATAACAATAACAGCAGCAGCAACAACAACAACAACAGTAACAGCAATAACAAGAACAGTGGCAACAATAACAGCAGCAGCAAAAATAACAATAACAGCAGCAGCAACAACAACAGTAACATCAATAACAAGAACAGTGGCAACAATAACAGCAGCAGCAAAAATAACAATAACAGCAGCAGCAACAATAACAACAGTAACAGCAATAACAAGAACAGTAGCAACAATAACAGCAGCAGCAACAATAACAACAGTAACAGCAATAACAAGAACAGTAGCAACAATAACAGCAGCAGCAAAAATAACAATAACAGCAGCAGCAACAACAACAACAGTAACAGCAATAACAAGAACAGTGGCAACAATAACAGCAGCAGCAAAAAAACAATAACAGCAGCAGCAACAATAACAACAGTAACAGTAATAACAAGAACAGTAGCAACAATAACAGCAGCAGCAAAAATAACAATAACAGCAGCAACAACAGTAACAGCAATAATAAGAACAGTGGCAACAATAACAGCAGCAGCAAAAATAACAATAACAGCAGCAGCAACAATAACAACAGTAACAGCAATAACAAGAACACTAGCAACAATAACAGCAGCAGCAAAATAACAACAGTAACAGCAGCAACAATAACAACAGTAACAGCAATAACAAGAACAGTAGCAACAATAACAGCAGCAGCAAAAATAACAACAGTAACAGCAGCAACAGTAACAGCAATAACAAGAACAGTAGCAACAATAACAGCAGCAGCAAAAATAATAACAGTAACAGCAGCAACAATAACAACAGTAACAGCAATAACAAGAACAGTAGCAACAATTACAGCAGCAGCAAAAATAACAACAGTAACAGCAGCAACAATCACAACAGTAACAGCAATAACAAGAACAGTACCAACAATAACAGCAGCAGCAACAATAACAGCAGCAGCAACAATTACAACAGTAACAGCAATAACAAGAACAGTAGCAACAATAACAGCAGCAGCAAAAATAACAATGACAGCAGCAACAATTACAACAGTAACAGCAATAACAAAAACAGTAGCAACAATAACAGCAGCAGCAGCAAAAATAACAACAAAAACAGCAGCAGCAGCAAAAATAACAACAAAAACAGCAGCATCAAAAATAACAATAACAGCAGCAGCAACAATAACAACAGTAACAGCAATAACAAGAACAGTAGCAACAATAACAGCAGCAGCAAAAATAACAATAATAGCAGCAGCAACAATAACAACAGTAACAGCAATAACAAGAACAGTAGCAACAATAACAGCAGCAGCAAAAATAACAATAACAGCAGCAACAACAACAACAGTAACAGCAATAACAAGAACAGTGGCAACAATAACAGCAGCAGCAAAAATAACAATAACAGCAGCAGCAACAATAACAACAGTAACAGCAAAAACAAGAATAGTAGCAACAATAACAGCAGCAGCAGCAACAATAACAGCAGCAGCAACAATTATAACAGTAACAGCAAAAAAAAGAACAGTAGCAACAATAACAACAGCAGCAGCAGCAAAAATAACAACAGTAACAGCAGCAATAATAAGGACAATAGCTTAAACAATATTTAAGACAAGCAGCAGCAGCAACATCTCCAAAACTGGCTAAGCGGAGAAGCTGCTTGATGACAACGACAACAACAATAACAACAACAACAACAACAACCAGAACAGCAACAACAACAGCAGAAACAACAGTCCTGACCACTGACTGCAGTATCCATGGCAACCTATATTTCCATATATAGATGTCTTTCCCCTTTAACCTCTCCAACACAAACATATTCATAACAACAAATGGGATTCTTGCAAAGAAAGGTGTGAAATACATACATAGAAACACACTCTGACTACATTTACACTGCAAGTAAAATGTGATTTTTTATCAGACTCCAGTGTAAACACGCACAATGTGGCCCCAAAGTGGTCTCGACGCCACTTGCATGTGCACTTCGATAAAGTGAAAACAAAGGAAGTTAACCGGGAGAAAGTCGCTATTACTACAAAATAAAATAAAAGACGCAACACCTTTAGAAATGAGTGTAAAAAAGTAGATAAAAGTAATTTAATGTATGAATGGATGTAATGGCTGTTAAGTAGAGGAGACACGGACATCAGGGTGGATCTACAGGAGCTTTATTTTGAAACTCACATGTAAGCAAATGTGCCACAGCGTCAATTCCGGTCTTTCAACAATCGCTATGTGTTCGGAATCAAAACATATTTTTATATATTACACATGGCCTATTAATTGCGCACTATTGACGAGTGGTGCACCGATAATGTGGTTGTCTTAAATCAGTGTTTGCAGGATGAGTTTGCTAAGTTTAAAAATGTACCTGAAATTTTTTTAATGAAAGAAACTGCTGTTCTAAATGTGTCCACTGGATGTCGCAATAGCAATTCTTTGTATCTTTGTAGATGATGCTACATATGTACAAAATAAACCACATGACCAAACTACACGAATAACATCCTGTAATTTGATATCATTTTATTGTCTTGATAGACATCGATGAGTTGACTGATGAACATTATCACATAATTTATTCAGAAAATATAAATAACGACGGTAACACTTTAGTATGGGGAACACATATTCACCATTAATTAGTTGCTTGTTAATATGCAAATTAGTAACATATTGGCTCTTAATTAGTCATTATTAAGTACTTATTAATGGCTTGTTCTGCATGGCCTTATTATACAACCAGTAAGCCATCAACTAAGAGTCTTCCCTCAATAACCTCAGAATGATTGCTTATTAGTAACCCTAACCCCAACCCTAACCCTTATATGTTCCCCTAGTGTCCAAATAACTCTAAATTAAGTCTTTGTTACTTTAATAAGCAACTAATTAATGGTGAATATGTTCCCCATACTAAAGTGTTACCATAACGACAAATAAATGATTAACTGCAACATGTAAGTCAGTGCTTCTTAACCTTGTTGGAGGTACTGAACCCCACCAGTTTCATATGCGCTTTCACCGAACCCTTCTTTAGTGAAAAATAAGATGTTGTTTTTCTTAATTTAATCTTAATTTATTAATATTAATCAAGAAATTATGTTATTATATTAAATAAATACTAATAAAGATATGTTTTACAAAGAGGACGTTACAGGAATGTACACATGATCTCATGTTTACATCTCATTGTGCAAAATGTGAATGTTTTCTGTGGGAACTAAATGCAATATCTGAAAGGGGTACAAATGATTTCCAAAGCAGGACCCCCACCCAGACATACAATACTAGTACACAGCTCATGAAAAACAATATGTTGTGTTACTGTCATTGTAAGTGGGCCAAAACACTTATTTTAGAAAATAATCCCATGGAAATGACTGCTGTCATTTGATTATAATAATAAAACATCCATCCATTTTCTCACCGCTTGTCCCTTTTGGCGTCATTAACTTGGTATTTAGTCAGGTTTGGGACAGGTGTGCTGCTGGTGTGGCCACAGTGTGCACATCTAATTTCACTGTTCATTTATTTACGCATATACACACACATAACACTCATCTACTCATTGTTGAGTTAATGGTTGAATTGTCCATCCTTGTTCTATTCTCTGTCACTATTTTTCTAACCATGCTGAACACACTTTCGCAGGTACCCAGAAAGGTTTCGAGTACCACCAAAAAAACTGAATCTCTGAAGACAGTATAAAAATCTGTGTTAAAGGTGTACAAATACTGTTTGTAAAATAAGCATGTTATTGTTTACAAATGAGGGTTAAGAGTTCAGTGGCTTCCATCTCCGCCTGAATTTCGGGAGATTTTCGGGAGACAATTTGTCCCGGGAGGTTTTCGGGAGAGGCGCTGAATTTCGGGAGTCTCCCGGAAAATCCGTAAGGGTTGGCAAGTATGTCGTGCCGTGATTTCACCAGTCCGGCCCACTTGGGAGTAGATGTTTCTCCATGTGGCCCCCGATCTAAAATGAGTTTGACACCTCTGTCTTAAATAGACTTTTCTGACGAGAAAGTCCCATTCGGGTCGCATTGCGTTCAGACTCAAGTCACATTTGAAAGGATCAGATTCCAATCGGAGTCAGGACTACCTCCTGATGGCCTGAATCTGATTTGAAGCACTTTGGAGCGTTTAAACTGGCAAAAAAAACAAAAAAACAGATCTGTGTGACTTGAGGGCCAAAAAGTCAGATTTGGAGTTTGACACAATATGACTTTGTGTCATTTGACCCCACTCTTTCTGGCTCCGATTTGAAAACCAGTGGAGTTGTTGCTCCGACAACGACCTTTGACCCCCTATCCCTCAGCCATGAAAAGCAGTTGTGCAGGTGCAGTTGCACCTGTGTCGCCGCGTCTCTCCTCATCACTGTCATTTCGACGCCATTGTTTGTGACACCGGCGGGCTTCCGAATAATTCCTCGTTAATTCATCTCGGCACCGCCGTGCCCATTTGCTAATCGGGGCCTTCGCTGGAATCTGTGCGTGCCAAGGTAATAAATAAATAAGTAAATAAATAAATGGGTTATACTTGTATAGCGATATTCTACCTTCAAGGTACTCAAAGCGCTTTGACACTATTTCCACATTCACCTATTCACACACACATTCACACAATAATGGCGTGCAAGACAACAGTTTGGTGTTGATGAGGCCGCCATTATCATGTGTGATCATGGAACCTTCCTCACCTCTGCATGCGTGCTAATTGCCACGCTGGGGAAGCAGCCTTAACTGATTAACCCTGTCAGGTTCAAACACCGAAGACATCTATTAAACAGACAAAGAAGCAAGGAATCAGAGACAGAATTAAATTTGGCTCAATGAGGAGAGCGCGTACACCTGTACCCTTGTACAGTGTCCCACCACGCTCTGACGAAAGATTGTACGCCTCCTCTTTTATTTGGACTTTCCCTGATCACATGGCAACAGCTGTTTCTAAAGGGACGGGGGTCATAAACAGCCGCTGCCTTTGGTCACAAAACAGTTCCAAGAAATGGTGCCTGGAGGGGGGTCAGGTCCTGCTTCCTCTTCGCTTTGTAGAGCTCGGGTCAAGATCAAATTTTCCTGTGGATTACAATATATCAAAGAAACCAACACCTTCATGCCGCTTCCCATCCTGCACAGTGGAGTTTTACAAGCCTTTTGCTTGGTAGGATCAAAGACAGCTTTTGTCTGCTCGCCGGGAACTTATTGAAACACAAAGTTTTGTGATAACTTAGACACGATTATTCTGACAAACACGTTCATGTTTGAATTAACAATCATGTATGTTTTACTAACAATACATAACTATGACGTAATACTATCAGTATACTACTATAATAAAAACCCTAATGGTTATTATTATTAATAAAGAAAATAATAATAGTAGTGTAAAACTGCACAGGGTTCATCTTTTCAATAATATTACGAATTATTATGATACTAGCTATACAAAACAATGCTCATTTTCATAATTACTATTGTGGAGGGGGGCGTGGCCTGCGTGCCTGCCGCGGAACGGGATGTGCAAGGACCGGCCTTGAAGACAGCGACAGGCCCAGGTGGGCCTTGTTATCTAATCACCTGTCGCCTTTATTAGCAGCAGCCGGTATGAGACACGTTGTTGGAGCTGGATTGGGAGCGAGAGAGAGAGAGAGAGCGAGACACGGACACAGAAACATTTTTACTGGAAAGCAGAACACTCACACTTTGTGAGGAAAATAAAACAGTGTTGTAACCCTGATCCAGGCTCTTGTGACAGTGTTTGGTGGTCCGAGGAACCAGCTGGAGGGCAACCTCCACAATTATTATTGTTGGTATAAGTTTAAAACTGCACTATATTGTTCAGTATTAAACATACTATTACTATTACTACACTACTAATTGTACACAGTTCATCTAGCAAGTATACACAGCGCTTCACTTTTTCCACATTTTGTTATGTTCACAGTCTTGGTTCATTTTTGCCCTCAAAATTCTACACACAATACCCCACGATGACAATGTGAAAAAGTGTTTTCTTTTAGAATTTTTTTGCAAATGTATTAAAAATCTAAATAATAAGATATCACATGTCTAATAAGTATTTACAGTCAATACTTTGGCAACAATGACAGCAACAAGTTGTTTTGAACACGGTGCCACCAGCTTGTTTCTGCCCATTCCTTTTTGCAGCACCTCGGAAGCAACATCAGGTTGGATGGTATGAATCGATGCACAACCATTTTTAGATATCTCTTGAGATCCTGAGATGAGAGATGTTCGATTGGAGTCAAGCCTGGGCTCTGGCTGGGCCTCTTAATGACATGATCAGTCGAAACAGGACTGCCCCTGACCTCACTTTTGAGCTTCATGGCTTAAGTACATGTGATTTCTTGTTTTTCTTTATTTGTAATGCATTTGCACATTGTCACTATGGGGTATTGTGTGTAGAATTTTGAGGACAAACTTAAGTTATTCCATTTCGGAATAAGACTGAAACATAACAACGTGTGAAAAAAGTGAAGCGCTGTGAGAACTTTTCAGATGCCCTTGTTTTTTATTTGTAATGCATTTGCACATTGTCACTATGGGGTATTGTGTGTACAAACCCCGTTTCCATATGAGTTGGGAAATTGTGTTAGATGTAAATATAAACAGAATACAATGATTTGCAAATCCTTTTCAACCCATATTCAATTGAATGCACTACAAAGACAAGATATTTGATGTTCAAACTCATACACTTTATTTTTTTTTTGCAAATAATAATTAACTTAGAATTTGATGGCTGCAACACGTGCCAAAGTAGTTGGGAAAGGGCATGTTCACCACTGTGTTACATGGCCTTTTCCTTTCAACAACACTCAGTAAACGTTTGGGAACTGAGGAGACACATTTTTTAAGCTTTTCAGGTGGAATTATTTCCCATTCTTGCTTGATGGACAGCTTAAGTTGTTCAACAGTCCGGGGGTCTCCGTTGTGGTATTTTAGGCTTCATAATGCGCCACACATTTTCAGTGGGAGACAGGTCTGGACTACAGGCAGGCCAGTCTAGTACCCGCACTCTTTTACTATGAAGCCACGTTGATGGAACACGTGGCTTGGCATCGTCTTGCTGAAATAAGCGGGGGCGTCCATGGTAACGTTGCTTGGATGGCAACATATGTTGCTCCAAAACCTGTATGTACCTTTCAGCATTAATGGCGCCTTCACAGATGTGTAAATTACCCATGTCTTGGGCACTAATACACCCCCATACCATCACAAATGCTGGCTTTTCAATGTTGTGCCTATAACAATCCGGATGGTTCTTTTCCTCTTTGGTCCGGAGGACACGACGTCCACAGTTTCCAAAAACAATTTGAAATGTGGACTCGTCAGACCAAAGAACACTTTTCCACTTTGTATCAGTCCATCTTAGATGAGCTCAGGCCCAGCGAAGCCGACGGCGTTTCTGGGTGTTGTTGATAAACGGTTTTCGCCTTGCATAGGAGAGTTTTAATTTGCACTTACAGATGAAGCGACCAACTGTAGTTACTGACAGTGGGTTTCTGAAGTGTTCCTGAGCCCATGTGGTGATATCCTTTACACACTGATGTTGCTTGTTGATGCAGTACAGCCTGAGGGATCGAAGGTCACGGGCTTAGTTGCTTACGTGCAGTGATTTCTCCAGATTCTCTGAACCCTTTGATGATATTATGGACCGTAGATGGTGAAATCCCTAAATTCCTTGCAATAGCTGGTTGAGAAAGGTTTTTCTTAAACTGTTCAACAATTTGCTCACGCATTTGTTGACAAAGTGGTGACCCTCGCCCCATCCTTGTTTGTGAATGACTGAGCATTTCATGGAATCTACTTTTATACCCAATCATGGCACCCACCTGTTCCCAATTTGCAATATTCACCTGTGGGATGTTCCAAATAAGTGTTTGATGAGCATTCCTCAACTTTATCAGTATTTATTGCCACCTTTCCCAACTTCTTTGTCACGTGCTGCTGGCATCAAATTCTAAAGTTAATGATTATTTGCAAAAAAAAAAAGTTTATCAGTTTGAACATCAAATATGTTGTCCTTGTAGCATATTCAACTGAATATGGGTTGAAAATGATTTGCAAATCATTGTATTCCGTTTATATTTACATCTAACACAATTACCCAACTCATATGGAAACGGGGTTTGTAGAATTTTGAGGACAAAACTTAAGTTATTCCATTTCGGAATAAGGTTGAAACTTAACAAAATGTGAAACAAGTGAAGCGCTGTGAAAACTTTTCAGTTGCCCTTATTTTTGTATTTGTAATGCATTTGCACATTGTCACTATGGGGTGTTGTGTGTAGAATTTTGAGGACAAAACTTAAGTTAATCCATTTCGGAATAAGGTTGAAACGTAACAACATGTGAAAAAAGTGAAGCGCTGTGAAAACTTTTAAGATGCACTTGTTTTTTTAAAATTTATAATGCATTTGCACATTTTCATTACGGGGTATTTTTTTTGTAGAATTTTGAGGACTAAACTTAAGTTATTCCATTTTGGAATAAGGCTGAAACATAATAAAATGTGAAAAAAGTGAAGCACTGACTACTTTCCAGGTGCACTGTATATAATCAATATGTAATGACAAACATATTTATACTGTAATATTCAATACAATTTATAATAAATATTATTTTTATTATCATCATTATAATAAAAAGTACTTCAGCACTAGCAATACTACAATACTACTGTGCAGTACTGAAGGCAAGAAACCCTTTTTTTGTTAGTAGTAATAGTAGTAGTATGACTGTACTGCATTATACTTGTAATAATACAACTACAAATAGAAAAGAATACAATGAATGATTAATGTTGATAATAATTATTATGACTGCACAATATTGTTCAGTTGAAAGGATACTAATATTTATTCAAATATGAAAATAACAATAATCATTGCTGTAATACAATTTAATTAAATAATATTTACAATAATTGTAATAATAATGCTCAAATAAAGTTACTATAACGTAAATAAAAAAAAGTGTATTAGTAGTAATATGACTGCACTGCATTATACTTTAAACAATACAACTACAAGTAAAAAGAATACAATAAAATAGAATGATTAATGTTGATAATAGTTATTATGACTGCACATTATTGTTCAGTTAAAAGGATACTAATATTTATTCAAATATGAAAATAACAATCATTGCTGTAATAAATGTAATTAAATAATATTTACAACGTAATAATGCTACTATAATGTAAATAAAAATACATGTTTTTGTATCAGTAGTAATAGTAGTAATATGACTGCACTGTATTATACTTGAAACAATACAACTACAAATAAAAAAGAATACAATAAAATATAATGATTCATGTTGATAATAATTATTAAAGGGGAACATTATCACAATTTCAGAAGGGTTAAAACCATTAAAAATCAGTTCCCAGTGGCTTATTATATTTTTCAAAGTTTTTTTCAAAATTTTACCCATCACGCAATATCCCTAAAAAAAGCTTCAAAGTGCCTGATTTTAACCATCGTTATAAACACCCGTCCATTTTCCTGTGACGTCACATAGTGAAGCCAACACAAACAAACATGGCGGAAAGAACAGCAAGCTATAGCGACATTAGCTCGGATTCAGACTCGGATTTCAGCGGCTTAAGCGATTCAACAGATTACGAATGTATTGAAACGGATGGTTGTAGTGTGGAGGCAGGTAGCGAAAAGGAAATTGAAGAAGAAACTGAAGCTATTGAGCCATATCGGTTTGAACCGTATGCAAGCGAAACCGACGAAAACGACACGACAGCCAGCGACACGGGAGAAAGCGAGGACGAATTCGGCGATCGCCTTCTAACCAACGATTGGTATGTGTTTGTTTGGCATTAAAGGAAACTAAAAACTATGAACTAGGTTTACAGCATATGAAATACATTTGGCAACAACATGCACTTTGAGAGTGCAGACAGCCCAATTTTCATCAATTAATATATTCTGTAGATATACCCTCATCCGCGCTCTTTTCCTGAAAGCTGATCTGTCCAGTTTTGAAGTTGATGTCAGCAGACCAGGGAAGCTAGGGTTGATAGCTCGCTCGTCTGCGGGAACAAACTGCCGCCATTGCTTGCCGTGCCACCGAGGTCCTTTGTCCCTGAATTGCTCACACACTCCGGCCGATTCAATGGGGGTCTGGCGGCAGATTTCTTTGACTTTATCGTTGGAAATGCATCTGCTTTGAGTGTCGCAGGATATCCACACATTCTTGCCATCTCTGTCGTAGCATAGCTTTCGTCGGTAAAGTGTGCGGAACAAACGTCCAATTTCTTGCCACTTTCGCATCTTTGGGCCACTGGTGCAACTTGAATCCGTCCCTGTTCGTGTTGTCACACCCTCCGACAACACACGGACGAGGCATGATGTCTCCAAGGTACGGAAAACAGTCGAAAAAACGGAAAATAACAGAGCTGTTTTGACCCGGTGTTTGAGAAAATGGCGGATTGCTTCCTGATGTGACGTCACGTTGTGATGTCATCGCTCCGAGAGCGAATATTAGAAAGGCGTTTAATTCGCCAAAATTCACCGATTTAGAGTTCGGAAATCGTTTAAAAAAATATATGGTCTTTTTTCTGCAACATCAAGGTATATATTGACGCTTACATAGGTCTGGTGATAATGTTCCCCTTTAAGACTGCACAATATTGCTCAGTAGAAAGGATACTAGTATTTATTCCAATATGAAAATAACAATAATCATTGCTATAATAAAATGTAATTACATCATATTTACAATAATTGTAATAATAATGCCAAAGTAATAATGCTACTATAACGTAAATAAAAATAACATTATCGTGAGTAATAATGTAACTGCGCTGCATTATTTAACAATGAAATATAATTTAAATGTCACATATTGAATCACATTTTGCTGCTGTGCATATTTGGCCAATGAGTGTTGTGTTTCTTGGTAACAGTTGTGAAATGTTAAATAAATTTTTTCTTTATTATCTTAATTACACATGCAAATTAATCACTCCTAGTTGACTTCCTGTCATCGGCGCTTGTGTGCACGGGTGACGAGGATGACACAGGAAGTGGTGTGTCGGTGTAGTGTTGATGGGAACAGATTGTCTCATTTATTAGTCGCTCAGGATTGCAGCACGCAATTCCATCGCACCTCCCTCCTCCTCCTCGAACGCGGCCAGGGACTGGGATCAGACGACGACGTTAGGACTTCATTCCACGCACGTTAAGCGGCACGTCTGGTTTGCACGAGGCGGGTGTGGGCTTCCGTGGCGAGGAGAGGGGGCGGCTATGTAGGTCAGCTGTCTGGCACGGAGGCGACGCTCGCGTTCTCCGTCGTTTATGTCTGCGCCTCGCCGCTAATTGCGCGTGAAGCGCCAGGTGAAGTGTTAATGCAACGCCAACTTGACTAATTCAATCAGGAAGCGAAGATCTCTTTCACGCCAAAAGTTGCTTTTTTCAGTCATAGCGGTTCAATAATCTGCACTTCTTTCTATTTATTTATATATATAAACTATATATATAAATAAGAAATAATATTATTAATAAACAAGGAAAATGGAGTGTGACGAATCCAAAAGTGTGTGGTGTGACTATATGTGTGAAATAATAATAATAATAATAATAGATTTTATTTGTAAAAAGCACTTTACAACAAACTCAAAGTGCTACAGTGTATTAAAAAAATTAAAATAAAAAATAAATAAAAATACAACTAGAACAGCCAAATAGCTAGAACTAGTATGCATTTATCTAAAAAAAAAAAGTTTTTTTAAAAAGAAGGGTTTTTAAGCCTTTTTTAAAAGCATCCACAGTCTGTGGTGCCCTCAGGTGGTCAGGGAGAGCATTCCACAGACTGGGAGCGGCGGAGCAGAAAGCCCGGTCCCCCATTGTTCGTAGCTTTGTCCTCGGAGGTTGGAGGAGGTTAGCCTGTCCGGAGCGTTTTGAGGGTGAGTAGTTCTTTGAGGTAGAGGCGGGCATTTCCATGGAGGCACTGGTGGGTTAGTAGGGAGACTTTGTATTCAATCCTGAGTGGAACAGGAAGCCAGTGAAGGGATTTGAGAATTGGTGTGATATGGTCATATTTCCGCACTCTCATCAGGATCCTAGCAGCACTATTCTGTATGTATTGCAGCTTCTGGATGTTCTTGCTGGGGATCCCGGCAAGAAGTGCGTTGCAGTAGTCTAGCCTGGAGGAGACAAAGGCCTGGACGAGCCTCTCGGCATCAGAGAGAGTGAGTGAGGGGCGGAGTTTAGCAATGTTCTTGAGGTGGTAGAAGGAGGTCTTGCACGAATTATCTGTTGTGTGTTACCGGTAGTGTTGAACGAGAGGCGCGGAAGTCCAATTGGGGCGAGGCAGGCTCGTAGGTCCGTAAGCACAGGCAGGAAGTCGGGGCAATAGCGAGGCGTCAAAAGTCCGTGTCCAGGCGTGAGGTCGAGATCCAAGATGCAGCCAGAGAACCAGAGGGAACGCGGGGAGACGAGACACACAACTCGTGACGTGGGAACAAAGGCTGGAGGACGTTCTGGCACGGGATAGCAGGTTGTGCCGGCTTATGAAGGCAGGTCTCATCATCAGCTTCAGGTGGATTGATTGCAGCTGCTTGCCGCAGCCGGACTGGCACGCGCCTGGCGCGCTCTTGAAGGGGCGCCCAGATGAATGCGCATTGACGCGCGCCCGGGCCATGACAGCGTTGACTTTGTGCAAACGTGTGATGTAACTTTAGGTGTGTTCAAAAATAAACTCAATATGCAAATGAAGGGTGTTTACACTGGAAACCAAAGTCATTTGGGTAACAATAGTGGGATAAAAGGTAGGGATGTATACCGTGTAGATTTTGCTTGGTCCAGGAGGACCATTACGATTCCAGACAAACGATACGGCTATCGGTACTTGTTTATCCAGCTGACCATCGTAATAATTAGGGATGTCCGATAATGGCTTTTTGCCGATATTCGTTATTACGATATTGTCCAACTCTTTAATTACCGATACCGATATCAACCGATATCTTTTTTTTTTTTTTTTTTTTTTTTTTTTTATGTCCTGTCCAGCTTCTCAGGCAAATCATATAGTTGATGTAGATGCCCATGTCGGCTGTTCAGATTTACTTTACAAAAGAGAAGTGTAGGATACTTCTCTTGTTGCCTTATTTGTATTTGACTTTATTAAATGTATTTATATTATCATTTAGTGCAGCCGGGCCGGAGCAGGAGGGGATAGAAAGAGAAAAAAAAAGAAGACAGAGGGGGAAATTGTGGGGACAAGAGGGGGATTAGACAGAGAGACAAAAACAACAACAGCAAACAACAACAACAACAACAACAATAGAGCAACATCAGCAAATATGACATGTACAAATATGATGGTAAAAGTAATAGCAAATAAGCAGTTAGCGAAAAATAAAAAATAATACAGAAATAACAATGAGCATTATTACACTACAAATGGATCAATACAAATACCAATAGAAATAGCGCTATTGATAATGAACAATACCAATAATTTACCTTTATTATCAACAATACAGTTGTTTAAATGCAACAATACATATACATAATGATAACTTGAGATACGAAAGAATGCAGAAAAATGGAGGGGGAGAAAGAGAAGCAACCTACATTAACCTTGTAGATTGTTATAGTCACAATAGGTTAAGCTTTGTCAGTGTGCCATGTGTTACACCCAGTTTACCCTAGGGCAACAACGTTAATATATGTTTGATGAAACGTGATTATGTGCATGAGTGTAAGTATGCATATGTACTTGTATATGTACAGAATGTGTATATGTGTTTGTACAATGAATGTATATGTACAGAATGTGTATATGTGTTTGTACAGTGAATGTATATGTACAGTATGTGTATGTGTATGTTTGTATATTGAATGTGCGTGTGGATGTACGAACATTAGGTAGGTAAATATGTACTGTATTTGTGTATGTATGTGGGAGCGTAGGTACCTATGTACGTATGTGAGCATATGTGAATTTGCATGTACAATACATTCGACTCCCAGAGTGCGTGGGAGCCAGAGCACGGCCCCATCACCCCCGAGAGCCCAACCCACAAACAGGAGGCGTGGTGCCCAGGGAACCAGGGACCACCGCCCCCACGCAGCCAAGCCGGCCAGCGACAGGAACCCCAGAGCCCGACCCACCGTACCGCCCACAAGGGCCAGCAGCAGGCCGCAGACAGACGCACCCGGCAGAGGACAGGGCACGAGAAAAGCAGGGGACAGCCAGACCCCAAGCCAGCGAGAGACCACACCCCACACGGGCAGAAAGGCGAGACGCCCCGCCCGAGGGACCCAGAGACTCCCCGCAACCGGACGGGAAGACCGCCCCCGCCCCACCGGCAACCGGGCCCCCACGAGCCCACCCCCCACCCCCGGAGAGCGCGGCGAGGCCATCCCCCGGCCACCCCACCCAAATCGGCCGCCGCAGGACCACCCAGGCACAGGGCCACGGGAACCACCCACCCCACCCGCAGGGACCCCAACGATGGAGATGGAACAACCAGCAACCGCCCCGCCGAGCCCCCCCCCCTGAGGGAGGGGAAAATTAAAAAATAATATTAATAAAATATATTAAAAAATAAATAAATAAATTAATTAATTAATTAATTAATTTTAAAAAAAAGAATTAAAAGAAGATCACAGACATGCTGACAAACAAGGTCACTACCCCAGCAACTGGCCGACTCGCAGCACCTCGGAATACCTTGCAGCACCAAGCTACCACAATAGACGCAGGGACTAGGCCCAACAGGCCCCAACCAAGACGGGCACCCGGAAGGGATGGACAGCGGGACCCAGGAGCTCCAGACACGCAGTTCGGATGCAGTAGCCTGAGGCGTCGACCCCCGTCTGACAGGCAGGCCCAGAGCGTACCCCCAGAAATATACATACATACATACATATATACATACACATACACACATACACGTATACATACCCACACATACACATATATACATATACATACACATATGTACACATACACATATATAAACATACATACATACACACACATATACATACATATACACAGTTCGTCAGCCCCGACAGCCATCACGCGCGCGCGCTGCCATCAGTCACAACTTCAGCCACACCCCTGCACCAGACCCAGCAGCCACGGGCGCCCACACCACAAACAAACGGCAGCAGAAACAGCAGCCGCAATAACCCCAGACAGCCAGCACCAGCCAATCAAATCAAAGCGATCAAAAAAAAACTGCGACCAGCAACCACACGCCACCAGGGCCATGGAGACCAGCCGGCGCCAGCCCGCCGGTCAGCCCGAACGCCAACACGCAAACAAGAGACACCAACAACCCCCCCAACCAAAAGGCCCCCCACCCCAACCCAAACCCGCACAAACACACCACCGCCCAAACAACCGAGACACAGCATCCAGACCAGACACGGGGGCTGCGCCGCCACCACACCAAGTCACCAACAGAGACCCCACAGCGCAAGGTCGGGCCACACGGGCACGGACCCCATCCAACAGGAAGTGAGACCCGCGCGACGCCACACACAAATAAATAATAAGATTTAAAAAAATAAAAAAATAAAATAAAATAAATAAAATAAAATAAAATAAAAATTTTAAAAAATAAAATAAAATAAAAATAAGTAAATAATACAAATAAAAATAATAAATACATTAAAAATAAAAAAATATATATAACAATAATAAATGAATAAAAGCCTGGCAGGCCACCAGACCGCAGTCCCCGCCGGCCGACGAGGCAATGAGGGGTGCGCCGAACCCCAAACCCCCCATGCATGTGTACAAGGCCCCCAGAGTGTCTACTGTGTAGTTAAAATTAGGAGGTCAGCCGTTACAGCCGACCTCCAGTCCCTATTGATGTGTGTACTGTAGCGTGAGTGAGATATGTATGCTTGTGGGAACTAATAATGCGATTAAAATTGGGGGACATCAAGGTCATGGTGGGTCCCAACCAAACCAAGCCCCCCAAATCCTAAGTGTCTAATATGCAGCTAAGATTGAGGGATGGACGAGCAGGGGACAAGACAGGAGGACTGGAGCCCCATTGGAGGCATCCTCAACCCCCCGCCATGC
Source organism: Nerophis lumbriciformis (assembly GCF_033978685.3). NCBI lineage: Eukaryota > Metazoa > Chordata > Actinopteri > Syngnathiformes > Syngnathidae > Nerophis > Nerophis lumbriciformis. Next base: position 41,207,099 of record NC_084554.2, read on the forward strand.
CTCCCCGCAGGACAATCCCCAAAGTCCTATATATGTGTGACTGTGTGCGCTATAAGTAGGAGGAGTAGAGGGCCCGGACATCCCCCCAGTCCACGCGGCCGACAACCAGGAACTACGGCCAGGAGGCCGCCACCCCCCGCCACAGCCCGTGACCCACACCAGACCACTTTAACGTGACGCCACGCGAGCCCCTCCCCCCGCCAAACAAAGCCAGCCCCCGCCCGCCCCAACCCAACCCTGCAGAGCCCATACCGGCAACCAAACGCAGAGAAACCGCACAGCCCCCACGCCCAATGCAAACACCGCATCCCGGCCATCCACACAGCAACGTGCCCATACGAGTCCCGGCCAGGGGAAGGAGCCCCCCAACGGGGAAAGAAGCCAATGCATCCCGTCCGCCCGCCAGCCCCCAAACCAGTCGGCAAGCCAACGCCAGCCAGCCCCACAACCCCACAAGCGCACAGACACCAGCCACAGTCCCCCAACCACTCCAACCCAACACAGCGATGCCAACCGCTGGTATCACCGCAGCAACCATCACCACCACCGCCCGTCCGCAGCGTAAACACCCGCGGCCGCCGAAACCAAAACAAAAAAGCGACCGACCCCGTAAACCACAACAACGCACACCCCCGGCTACCACCGAGGCCACCAACCCACCTACCCCAACTCATCCACAGCCAGGCCAATTGAGCCACCGGACATCCACACCCATGCACACACCTACACATTCATATACACATACATACACACATACATATATGCATATACATATACATACACATCCACACATATACACACGCATGCATATACATATAAACATACACATCCACACATATATACACATTAATACACCCACACACATATACATAAGCCCACATATACACAAACACATACATACACAACACACACACAAAAAAAAAAAAAAAAAAAAAAATAAATAAATAAATAAATAAATACAAAATTAAAAAAAAAAAAAAAAAATATCAACCGATATCGATATCAACCGATATATGCAGTCGTAGAATTAACACATTATTATGCCTAATTTGGACAACCAGGTATGGTGAAGATAAGGTACTTTTTAAAAAAATATATAAAATAAGATAAATAAATTAAAAACATTTTATTGAATAAAAAAGAAAGTAAAACAATATAAAAACAGTTACATAGAAACTAGTAATTAATGAAAATGTGTAAAATTAACTGTTAAAGGCTAGTACTATTAGTGGACCAGCAGCACGCACAATCCTGTGTGCTTACGGACTGTATCCCTTGCAGACTGTATTGATATATATTGATATATAATGTAGGAACCAGAATATTAATAACAGAAAGAAACAACCCTTTTGTGTGAATGAGTGTGAATGAGTGTAAATGGGGGAGGGAGGTTTTTTGGGTTGGTGCACTAATTGTAAGTGTATCTTGTGTTTTTATGTTAATTTAATAAAAAAAAAACGATACCGATAATAAAAAAAAACGATACCGATAATTTCCGATATTACATTTTAGCGCATTTATCGGCATCCCTAGTAATAATGACACGCTGTCATTTAAAGTGTTAAAAGTTTAAAAATATATATATATATATGACTTACTTATAACACTTTTTTGAGCCCGTCCGTTTTTAGGCTAAGAAGGGATAGTGTGAGTTTTTGGCAAAAATTGTCGCTTTAGAGCAGGGGTCCAAAATCAGGCCCGCGGGAAGTCCCAAGTATAAAAAAATAAAAAATTAAAAACAATTCTGTCTTTTCTTATCCACTTTGTACCGCTTGCTACTCACGGTGTCTCCTAGCCGCTCAGGCAAATCATATTGTCTAAAAATGCATTTTCTCATCAAAAACGTGACATCATCGCGCGCGCTATATATATCTAATATATATATATATATATATATATATATATATATATATATATATATATATATATATATATATATATTTATATAAAAGATCTTCAGCTCTCACTGGATCGGTTCGCAGCCGAGTGTGAAGCGACTGGAATGGGAATCAGCACCTCCAAGTCCGAGTCCATGGTTCTTGCCTGGAAAAGGGTGGAGTGCCATCTCCGGGTTGGGGAGGAGATCTTGCCCCAAGTGGAGGAGTTCAAGTACCTCAAAGTCTTGTTCACGAGTGAGGGAAGAGTGGATCGTGAGATCGACAGGCGCATCGGTGCGGCGTCTTCATTAATGCGGACGCTGTATCAATCCGTTGTGGTGAAGAAGGAGCTGGGCCGGAAGGCAAAGCTCTCAAATTACCGGTTGATCTATGTTCCCATCCTCACCTATGGTCATGAGCTTTGGGTTATGACCGAAAGGACAAGATCACGGGTACAAGCGGCCGAAATGAGTTTCCTCTGTTTCGCCCTTCGAGATAGGGTGAGAAGCTCTGTCATCCGGGAGGAGCTCAAAGTAAAGCCGCTGCTCCTCCACATCGAGAGGAACCAGATGAGGTGGTTCGGGCATCTGGTCAGGATGCCACCCGCACGTCCGACCGGTAGGAAGCCATGGGGAAGACCCAGGACACGTTGAGAAGACTATGTCTCCCGGCTGGCCTGGGAACGCCTCGGGATCCCCCGGGAGGAGCTGGACGAAGTGGCTGGGGAGAGGGAAGTCTGGGCTTCCCTGCTTAGGCTGCTGCCCCCGCGACCCGACCTCGGATAAGCGGAAGAAGATGGATGGATGGATATATTTATATATATATATATATATATATGTTTATATATATATATATGTCTTAATAAGGTTATCCAAAAAATAGTGCTCGATACCGTAGTAGAGCGCAATATATGCATGTGTGGGAAAAAAATCACAAGACTACTTCATCTCTACAGGCCTGTTTCATGAGGGGTTCCCTCAATCATCAAGAGATTTTAATGGGAGCATTCACATACCATGGTTTATATAGGGCACAGAGTGGGTGGGTACAGGCTGGCGTAGGGGCGTGGTGATTGGCTCATGTGTTACCTAGGAGGTGTTTCCGTCTGTGGCGGCATGCTGATACAATTTTGCTGCGCTTGTTGAGGGATGACAGGTCTGGACGGTATATATATATATATATATATATATATATATATATATATATATATACACCTACTCAGTGGCCTAGTGGTTAGAGTGTCCGCCCTGAGATCGGTAGGTTGTGAGTTCAAATCCCGGCCGAGTCATACCAAAGACTATAAAAATGGGACCCATTACCTCCCTGCTTGGCACTTAGCATCAAGGGTTGGAATTGGGGGTTAAATCACCAAAAATGATTCCCGGGCGCGGCCACCGCTGCTGCCCACTGCTCTCCTCACCTCCCAGGGGGTGATCAAGGGTGATGGGTCAAATGCAGAGAATAATCTCGCCACACCTAGTGTGTGTGTGTGACAATCATTGGTACTTTAACTTTAACTTTAACTTTATATAATAAACAGTTTCTCTTTCAAGCATAGGTTGCATCTTTTAATACCACTATTGTAAGGTGTGCTGGATGCAAGAATTTGCCATGTTATTGAATATTCAACATTATTGTCTTTGAGGTCCCAAATGTGTTTGCTGAGTTCTGTGGTATTCCGCAGGTTTTGGTTCCTGAAAGAAGCCTTGTGATTGTTCCATCTGGTTTTAAACTCTCCCTCGGTTAATCCTACATATGTGTCGGATGTGTTTATGTCCTTGCGTGTTACCTTAGATTGGTAAACAACTGATGTTTGTAAGCACCCACCGTTGAGAGGGCAATCAGGTTTCTTGCGGCAGTTGCAGCCTTTGTTGGTTTTGGGGTCGCTCTGTCCGGGGGCCGACGGCTCATTTGCAATTGTTTTGTTGTGGTTTGAGATAATTTGTCGTATATTGTTCATACAGCTGTAGCTCAATTTAATGTTGTTCTTGTTGAATACTTTTCTTAGGGTGTTGCCTTTGGGGAAGTGTTTGTCAATCAGACTGAGGAATTTGTGGCCAATGTTAGTTGAGACGTTTTTGCTGTATGGGGGGTTGTACCAGATGATGTTGTTTCGTTTTCTGTTCTTTTTTGGTTGGTTTCCTGGCGTGGGTTCATAGGTGAGGGTGAAATTGTATCCGCTTTCATCAAGGGCTTTTTGGTACGGGGGGGTTGCTTGGTCAAATTCAGCTTTGCTAGATGACAGCATCGATAGCCTTTTATTAATTCCGGTAGGTATTTTTTTCGTGGTGGTGGGTGGGTGGTTGCTGTCATGGTGCACGTATTGGAGTGTTGTGTTGGATTTCGTGAATGGTTGGTAGCTGTTATTTCTCAGGTTGAAAGTGACGTCGAGGAAGTTGACGGTTTGCTTGTTGGCTTCAATCGTGATCCGTAGGCCGTTCTCTTTGAAAATTTGGCATATGCGCTTCTTGGTATTCCCGCTGCTCCTTGGCGAGGCGCGACACACTGCCAGTCCGTCATCACGGTAAATACCAAGGTTCAGGTTGAGGCTAGCAAGCTGGGAGAGGAGGAAACTCCCAACGAGTTCACACGTTTCTGCTCTGTCAAAACTTCCCATAGTGACGTCAAATGTTGAGTTGTTCTTTTTTTGCCATGGTGTACTGTTGTGGATGAGTATGGAGTTTTTTGCGTGGATGATGATGTTTCTTTCGTTGCCTGTGATTGAGTCGTAGTCTGAGGCGAAGTCTAGTGCTTGAGTCAGTAGGTCTTGCGTGATGGAAGGGTAAAATTCTTCGATATCGAAGGAGATAAAGTTGTGCTGTTGTTTGTCTTGGATGTTGTTGAACCATTTGATTACTGCTGCTGTATTTCTCCATTGGTTGAGTGGTGTTTTGTCCTTGATTTTTGTGTTGACTCTGTCCAGGATTATTTTGCTGATTTTTCCTATTTCAGATTTAGTTGGGTTTATTAGTCGGCATGTTGGGTTATTTGCGAAGTTGGGTTTGTGGTCCTTCAATGTGATGAAGGCTTCCTTGTTGGCTGTGGCGTCCACCCTGTCCTCAATGTCCAGTTCAGCCGCGATCCTTTTATTTTCCAGGTGGATGTTCTGTAAAGTGTTGGGTTGTGCTTTTTTGTATGATTTGGTGATGCTTCTGTCCAGTAAGGTGTTATGTTCTGGTATGTCCATTCTGTAGAAGTTTGTGGTTTTATCGGCAGCTATGATGAGGTTGTTTACTTTCTTGATGCGCTCCTTGTCATTTTTCAGCTTGGTGAGGAGTGGGTTGAGGACTGGCTTGAATTTGACTGATTGTATCATTTTGAGCATGTCGTTCTCAAAATCCTTTAGTTCCTCAACTGTGGGTGGGTTCTTGGTAGATTTGAATCCGTAAGTTTTCTTTTGCGTTCCTTTTGTTTCAGGGTGGAGGAAACACGCAAGGACATTAACACATCCGACACATATGTATGATTAACCGAGGGAGAGTTTAAAACCAGATGGAACAATCACAAGGCTTCTTTCAGGAACCAAAACCTGCAGAATACCACAGAACTAAGCAAACACATTTGGGACCTCAAAGACAATAATGTTGAATATTCAATAACATGGCAAATTCTTGCATCCAGCACACCTTACAATAGTGGTAATAAAAGATGCAACCTATGCTTGAAAGAGAAACTGTTTATTATATACCGTCCAGACCTGTCATCCCTCAACAAGCGCAGCGAAATTGTATCAGCATGCCGCCACAGACGGAAACACCTCCTAGGTAACACATGAGCCAATCACCACGCCCCTACGCCAGCCTGTACCCACCCACTCTGTGCCCTATATAAACCATGGTATGTGAATGCTCCCATTAAAATCTCCTGATGATTGAGGGAACCCCTCATGAAACAGGCCTGTAGAGATGAAGTAGTCTTGTGATTTTTTCCCCACACATACATATATTGCGCTCTACTACGGTATCGAGCACTATTTTTTGGATAACCTTATTAAGACATATATTCTGCTCCAAATTGACATTTGTTGAGCACTGTACGACGATCAGAAATGGAAAAATTCAACATCGACTACTCCACGAAGAACATCCCCATACCCGCGCAGAACGAGTACAGGCTAAGGCTCATAGAAAAGACGGAACACTTCCTAAGAAGGATGCGGTGGAAAGCACATTTTTTCCTCCACCCTGAAACAAAAGGAACGCAAAAGAAAACTTACAGATTCAAATCTACCAAGAACCCACCCACAGTTGAGGAACTAAAGGATTTTGAGAACGACATGCTCAAAATGATACAATCAGTCAAATTCAAGCCAGTCCTCAACCCACTCCTCACCAAGCTGAAAAATGACAAGGAGCGCATCAAGAAAGTAAACAACCTCATCATAGCTGCCGATAAAACCACAAACTTCTACAGAATGGACATACCAGAACATAACACCTTACTGGACAGAAGCATCACCAAATCATACAAAAAAGCACAACCCAACACTTTACAGAACATCCACCTGGAAAATAAAAGGATCGCGGCTGAACTGGACATTGAGGACAGGGTGGACGCCACAGCCAACAAGGAAGCCTTCATCACATTGAAGGACCACAAACCCAACTTCGCAAATAACCCAACATGCCGACTAATAAACCCAACTAAATCTGAAATAGGAAAAATCAGCAAAATAATCCTGGACAGAGTCAACACAAAAATCAAGGACAAAACACCACTCAACCAATGGAGAAATACAGCAGCAGTAATCAAATGGTTCAACAACATCCAAGACAAACAACAGCACAACTTTATCTCCTTCGATATCGAAGAATTTTACCCTTCCATCACGCAAGACCTACTGACTCAAGCACTAGACTTCGCCTCAGACTACGACTCAATCACAGGCAACGAAAGAAACATCATCATCCACGCAAAAAACTCCATACTCATCCACAACAGTACACCATGGCAAAAAAAGAACAACTCAACATTTGACGTCACTATGGGAAGTTTTGACGGAGCAGAAACGTGTGAACTCGTTGGGAGTTTCCTCCTCTCCCAGCTTGCTAGCCTCAACCTGAACCTTGGTATTTACCGTGATGACGGACTGGCAGTGTGTCGCGCCTCGCCAAGGAGCAGCGAGAATACCAAGAAGCGCATATACCAAATTTTCAAAGAGAACGGCCTACGGATCACGATTGAAGCCAACAAGCAAACCGTCAACTTCCTCGACGTCACTTTCAACCTGAGAAATAACAGCTACCAACCATTCACGAAATCCAACACAACACTCCAATACGTGCACCATGACAGCAACCACCCACCCACCACCACGAAAAGAATACCTACCGGAATTAATAAAAGGCTATCGATGCTGTCATCTAGCAAAGCTGAATTTGACCAAGCAACCCCCCCGTACCAAAAAGCCCTTGATGAAAGCGGATAGAATTTCACCCTCACCTATGAACCCACGCCAGGAAACCAACCAAAAAAGAACAGAAAACGAAACAACATCATCTGGTACAATCCCCCATACAGCAAAAACGTCTCAACTAACATTGGCCACAAATTCCTCAGTCTGATTGACAAACACTTACCCAAAGGCAACACCCTAAGAAAAGTATTCAACAAGAACAACATTAAATTGAGCTACAGCTGTATGAACAATTTACGACAAATTATCTCAAACCACAACAAAACAATTGCAAATGAGCCGTCGGCCCCTGGACAGAGCGACCCCAAAACCAACAAAGGCTGCAACTGCCGCAAGAAACCTGATTGCCCTCTCAACGGTGGGTGCTTACAAACATCAGTTGTTTACCAATCTAAGGTAACACGCAAGGACATTAACACATCCGACACATATGTAGGATTAACCGAGGGAGAGTTTAAAACCAGATGGAACAATCACAAGGCTTCTTTCAGGAACCAAAACCTGTGGAATACCACAGAACTCAGCAAACACATTTGGGACCTCAAAGACAATAATGTTGAATATTCAATAACATGGCAAATTCTTGCATCCAGCACACCTTACAATAGTGGTAATAAAAGATGCAACCTATGCTTGAAAGAGAAACTGTTTATTATATACCGTCCAGACCTGTCATCCCTCAACAAGCGCAGCGAAATTGTATCAGCATGCCGCCACAGACGGAAACACCTCCTAGGTAACACATGAGCCAATCACCACGCCCCTACGCCAGCCTGTACCCACCCACTCTGTGCCCTATATAAACCATGGTATGTGAATGCTCCCATTAAAATCTCCTGATGATTGAGGGAACCCCTCATGAAACAGGCCTGTAGAGATGAAGTAGTCTTGTGATTTTTTTCCCACACATACATATATATATATATATATATATATATATATATATATATATATATATATATATATATATATACAGCCCGGCCCCCGGCCAAATTGTTTTAACCCAATGCGGCCCCCGAGGCAAAAAGTTTGGGGACCCCTGCTTTAGAGGCTTAGCGTAGTTTTGAATTAAGCAGATTTGAGGGTTAAATGTGTTTTAGTTTGTTCTGTCTCTTGACTCTACAAACTGGACGATGGAGCATTACCCTTGCTCACTGACTCTTTACTTGCAGAGAACACACTACACATACACTGGTCGCTGTCAACACTCAATATGGCCTTCGGTCCGTCACTCAAGTATGTCAAGTACGTGTGCAACATAAACACAAATAGTTCCTATTGTTACAAAATGCGCACCCACCTAACATGCTAATAGATGGCATTGATTTTCAATGAGGTCTGTGCTCTGCACATGAATGTCTTGTCATTGTGATGAATAGAAACACAGTGATGGATCGGTGTGGTCTGTACAAGATGATGACATAATTAACTATTGCACCTTGCACTGCAAACATAGTTGACTTGTTTAAGACTTAAAAAGCAGGTGTTGATAAAAGACTTCCCTGCTGTGAGATGTTAGATGATGTTGGTGGTGTACAACCCCTTGAGCTAGTAATTTTTTTCACATCTATGTTAACGGCAACTATTTATACTGTAGCAAGGATGAGAGTGCCGATGAATACCAGTATCGATAAGGGCTATCAATTTTGGTATCGGTATCGATGAGATCCTAAAAAGTGAATCATATTGTCAATTGATCCAATTGAGTATTTAACCTCTTAAGGCCTAAACTGTTTATTTACATGCTTTTTTTTTTTTCTCTTTGCTATTTGGGCTTATTGGACCTTAATTAGAATAACAACTAAAAATCAGATTTTAATATGATGTACTTAGTCCATAAGTACACAAACGTGTACTTCATGTGTAGTGACATGCACATTTTTATTTTTACTCTTTTTTTTCCAAATTCCATTGTATGTTATACTCTTCTGACACCACCAGGTAGCAGTATAAGTGTCCATATGTCAGCATAAGACCCCAATTCAGTAGTGTACACACTTTTGGAAATAAGAGCTAAACGGTGCTGTCCACGCATGTGGCCACTAAGGCATTTAGAGGTTAAGATCCAGAAGCCAAAATAAATCGTGAAGTAAACCACCAGAAAACGGATGTACAGTAGTACCAGCATAATTAGCTTGCAACTGTAAATTAAGTTAAAGTACCAATGATTGTCACTCACACACTAGGTGTGGTGAAATGTGTCCTCTGCATTTGATCCATCCCCTTGTTCACCCCCTGGGAGGTGATGGGAACAGTGGGCAGCAGCGGTGGCCGCACCCGGGAATAATTTTTGGTGATTTAACCCCCAATTCCAACCCTTGATGGTGAGTGCCAAGCAGGGAGGTAATGGGTCCTATTTTTATAGTCTTTGGTATGACACTGATGACATCTATTAATCAGACAAGAAGCAAGGAAGCAATCAGAGACAGAGTTCAATTTAGCTCATGAGGAGAACGCATGGAGCTGAACACTTAGTCACAGTCTCGCCCTACGCTCTAAGGTTCAGCTCCTGCGTCCCTCTATTTATTCAGGAGTTACACAGTCAACAATACTAAGGCCGCCTCCATAAGGAGTGGTCACATATATTATGCAAAGCAGGTCCAGGACGCACGATGCGTGACGGAATGTGCTGGGGGCCTTGTGATTTCGCCTTGTCCCCGCTTCGTCTGCGTGTTGTCATCTTATCTTCGTTGAGGTCCTTGAAGTATTTGCTTCGTCTGCGTGCTGTCATCTTATCTTCGTTGAGGTCGTTGAAGTCCTTGGCTGTTAGCGGGCTAAAACAAAGATAACATCTTCAGCAACGGACTTTAAGCATACTAAAGTTAGTGTGATAATATATACATAATTATTCTAACAGTCATGTAATAATAATATACAGCATTTGCCACGGAGAGTGGACTTCTATTGTGTCTCCTTCCATCTGCTTCTCTGTCAAACAGCACCAGCTTCTCCATATTTTCATGGATAAATGTCCACAGTTTAGATATTATTTTGACAATATTGGCTGTTGTTAAACTCATTCTGCGTCAGTTTTGGTGCAGACTAGCACGTGGCGCGGCTGGTAGAGTGGCAGTGCCAGCAACCTGAGTGTTCCTGGTTTGATCCCCACCTTCTACCAACCTCGCCACGTCCGTCGTGTCCTTGAGCAAGACACCTCACCCTTGCTCCTGATGGGTCGTGGTTAGGGCCTTGCATGGCAGCTCCCGCCATCAGTGTGTGAATGGGTGAATGTGGAAATAGTGTCAAAGCGCTTTGAGTACATTGAAGGTAGAAAAGCGATATACAAGTATAACCCATTTACCATTTACCATTCCATTTCCGTCTTCTTCTCAGCACTGTCTTTCACACTCACTTTCTTCCTTTCCAATGTTGGAAAACAAAGCCATGTCCATCACTAGCTATAAGCTAATGCTAGCGAGTAAGACCGGATGTTTTGGTCGAATTTTACGGGGTATCACTGCGACTTTTGCTACGCTAACTAGCATTGCTAATGCTTGTCAACCGACTTTTTGCTCGCAAACTAAAGCACAATTAACTGAAAAACAGTTGACACCAAAAATAATCAATTGAATTTGTACAAATCAGCCCTTTAAGTCATCCAGCAGCTATGAAATTATAAAATGATATTGCTGAACGGACGATATGTCTAATGTTTTTATTTCTCACGTCCCAAATATGCCAACACACACACACACACACACACACACACACACACACGCACACACACACACACACACACACACACACACACACACATTATGTTCTCTCTCCAACGTCTGTCTTTGCCGTGCCATCGCCTCCTTTCTCTCCCCCACCCCCTGCCGTTTGTGCTTAATTGTGCCAGTTTACAAATACGCTTCAGACGTGACACATACACATGCAAAAACAGACTGCAGACAGTTTTAGTGTGAATGAATCACATTGGGAGTGCTGAATGATTATATTAGCATATTCTAATCATCACATATCCCACATACTGATGACGACAGACACGTTACATGACATTTAAGACACACAATCCTCTGCAGTAGTAGATCAGCTTTGCATGCGCTATCAAGTTTGCACATGAGTGCAATACACGCAAACTTTCAGTGGAGCAGACCCTAAGGCACGGGTCGGCAACCTTTACCAGTCAAAGAGCCATTTTGACCAGTTTCACAAATTAAAGAAAACAATGGGAGCCACAAAACTCTTTTGAAATGTAAAATGAAATAACACTGCATACAAAGTTTTTTTTTTGCTTTGTGCTATGTATAAACCAGGGGTCTCAGACACACGGCCCACACCTTAATATGAAAATTGAATGTTAATGCGGCCCACTTTAACACTCTTACTAATAATGCGCCACACTGTGAACCCACACCAAACAAGAATGACAAACACATTTCGGGAGAACATCTGCACCGTAACACAACATAAACACAACAGAACAAATACCCAGAATCCCATGCAGCCCTAACTCTTCCGGGCTACATTATACACCCCCGCTACCAAACCCCGCCCACCTCAACCGACGCACAGAGGGGCGGGGGGGGTTGGTGTGTGAGGGAGCAGGGTTGGGGTGGGGGCGGGGTTTGGTGGTAGCAGGGGTGTATAATGTAGCCCGGAAGAGTCGGGCTGCATGGGATTCTGGGTATTTGTTCTGTTGTGTTTATGTTGTGTTAAGGTGCAGATGTTCTCCCGGAATGTGTTTGTCTTTCTTGTTTGGTTTTGGTTCAAAGTGTGGCACATTATTAGTTATAGTGTTAAAGTTGTTTTATATGGCCATCGTCAGTGTAACCTGTGTGGCTGTTGAACAAGTATGCCTTGCTGTCACTTACGTGTGCAAGCAGAAGCCCCAAACAACATGTGTCCGACGCTGGGCTGGAACGCTTAATCACGGGAGTTTTCTGCGAGAGGCACTGAAATCTGGAAGTCTCCCGGGAAAATCGTGGGGGGTCGGCAAGTATGCAGCTGAGCCGCATCAGAGTGATCAAAGAGCCGCATGCGGCTCCGGAGCCGCGGGTTGCCGACCCCTGCCCTAAGGTAATATGAGCTTTGACGTTATAAAAGATGTTAAAAATCCACGATCGTTGCACAAAGTTTGCCAATATTTCACCAAACTTTTCCCCTTAAGATCCAGATATGATAGCATAAAAATAATGAATACCTACATAGATATTGAATTTTTCGAGCAAAGGAAAAAAAAGTTCCCCTGCTGAAAAACAAACCTCCCAAAGTTTTGGTTTTAGAAGCGTTCTAATGACGGCATTTGAAAGGATTCTGTCTGGCTTTGATGTATTTATTTCCAAATCACCTTCCTGGGCTCCGCAGCCATGAACATTGATAAGATGCTCACACTCTCACACGCCTTCCACCTCAAACCAGCGGGGTCTCAATGGAGCGTTCTATCACAAACACATGCACCTTTTCTTCTCATGCACGAATATAATGCCTGTTCTGCCTTGGCCCGCCATGCAAGATTCACTGCATGCTCGTATAGCATGTTTTCTAATGAGGCAAATGATTTGTGCAGATTTTTCAGTTTACACAATTTTTGCCTTAGATAATTTTCCTTTTGAGTCTTCTAAGTGGGCAAAATTAGGGCTTGTATTTGGGGAATTGTATTTTGAGCCCCCCATTATAAAAATTGCTTACATTTTTTTATTTATGTGAAATTGTTTCAATATGTTTTTTTTTTATCAAACTTAAATTTAATTTAAATATTGTTATTATTGTTTCTAGTGATATTTGTATTGCTCCATTTGTAGTGTAATAACGCTCATTGGCATTTCTGTATTATTATTTATTTCGCTAACTGCTTCTTTTCTACATATCCTATTTGCTGATGTTGCTCTATTGTTGTTGTTGTTGTTATTAATGTGTTTGCTGTTGTAGTTTTTGTCTCTCTGTCTAATCCCCCTCTTGTCCCCACAATTTCCCCCTCTGTCTTCCTTTTTTCCTCTTTCCATCCCCTCCTGCTCCGGCCCGGCTGCATCAATGATAATATAAATACATTTAATAAAGTCAAATACAAATATATAATATAAATCTGAACAGCCGATATGGGCATCTACATCAACTATATGATTTGCTTGAGAAGCTGGACAGGACAAATTAAAAAAAATAATAATAATAAAATAAAATAATTCAAATATTGTTTTGAACTAAAATAAATTCACAGGAAATTGCTAGAATATTGTTTCTAATGCAAAAAAAATAAATAACATAACTAAAACATACATTTGCTAGTCTTCCCGACACACCTTTTGACTGTTTACCAGCCTAGTACATATGCTGCGCACCACGAGGGACGAATGTCTGGGAAAATGTGCCATTATATTCTTACAAGAGCAGGAAGGGGCTTGGAATACATTTGTGGTAAAAAATGATGTGTTCATTCAATTATTTACATTTGTTTGTTCATGCAAAATGGTGACCCCGCCCCCAAGGCTACCGTGGGTTGTAACTGGGGTTGCGCCGTACCAGTATCGGCCGATTTACTTGAAAAAGTATGCGATCGCCATTGCCGATTAATGTCAATTAATGCCGATCACAAACGCAGACTCCCTATCGCTGACGCTGCATTTATGTTTAGTTCCCCAGCTGACAAGCAGCTTGCAGCTAATATGTCTCCATACACAGTGTGGAGACACTACCATAAGCTAATAATCATCACCTCCAATTACGGACATTAAACTTCATTTCTTAGTATCTTTAGTGTCAAAAAGGATTAACTCGCTGTAATAAAAAAGACAATATAACATACATCCATAAACGTGGACGCATGTGAAAAAGTGCAATATATTTATCTGTACAGTAATCTATTTATTTATTTATATATATTTATTTATTTTATATATATATTATATATATTATTTATATATATCTATTTATTTATATACCGTATTTTCCGCACCATAAGGCGCCCTGGGTTATAAGCCGCGCCTTCAATGAACGGCATATTTCAAAACTTTGTCCACCTATAAGCCGCCCCGTGTTGTAAGCCGCATCTAACTGCGCTAAAGGAATGTCAAAAAAACAGTCAAATAGGTCAGTCAAACTTTAATAATATATTAAAACCAGCGTGATGTGGGCGCACATGGAATCGTATATCAACATGGACGGAGCTGCGTGAAGAAAGCCACCCGGCCTCTTCGCGTAAACTTAAACTTACCTTAACCACTCGCTCATCTTTTCTTCATCCATCCCTTCGAGTTAGCTTTTATGATGACGCCGGCTGGAAAGGTCTCTTTTGGCAAGGTCTTCCTTTTGAATATCACCATGGGTGGAAGTTTCTGGCCATTAGCATGGCAAGCTAGAACCACAGTGAAGGATGACTTCTCATTCCCTGTGGTGCGAATATTCACCGTACGTGCTCCCGTTGTATCCACAGTGCGGTTCACAGGAATATCAGTTGCTGTGAAATAGTAATCCGTGTGCGGATGGAGAGATTGCGTCTTTTCATGAACCGGATCCTTGTCGCTTAGTAGGAGCCATTTTGTGGTCTTTACAGATGTAAACACACAAAGGAAATGAAACGTAATATCCGCGCGCTTTTTCTTCTTCTACGCGGGCGGGTGGTTGCTTACAGTAGAAGAAGAAGCGCTTCCTGTTCTATGGGGGCGGGTGCTTACCTTGGCGGTTGCTTGCGTAGAAGAAGAAGCGCTTCCTGTTCTACCGGGAAAAAAGATGGCGGCTGTTTACCGTAGTTGCGAGATCGAAACTTTATGAAAATGAATCGTAATATTAATCCATATATAAAGCGCACCGGGTTATAAGGCGCACTGTCAGCTTTTGAGAAAATTTGTGGTTTTTAGGTGCGCCTAATAGTGCGGAAAATACGGTATATATTTATATAGAGCAGCACGGTGGAAGAAGGGTTAGTGCGTCTGCCTCACAATACGAAGGTCCTGAGTAGTCGTGAGTTCAATCCCGGCCTCGGGATCTTTCTGTGTGGAGTTTGCATGTCCTCCCCGTGACTGCGTGGGTTCCCTCCGGGTACTCCGGCTTCCTCCCACCTCCAAAGACATGCACCTGGGGATAGGTTGATTGGCAACACTAAATTGGCCCTAGTGTGTGGATGTGAGTGTGAATGTTGTCTGTCTATCTGTGTTGGCCCTGTGATGAGGTGGCGACTTGTCCAGGGTGTACCCCGCCTTCCGCACGATTGTAGCTGAGATAGGCTCCAGCGCCCCCCGCGACCCCGAAGGGAATAAGCGGTAGAAAATGGATGGATGGATATTTATATATGCACCTTATTGCTTTTTTTATCCTGCACTACCATGAGCTTATGTACCGAAATTTTGTTCTTATCTGTGCTGTAAAGTTCACATTTGAATGACAATAAAAAGGAAGTCTAAGTCTAAGTCTAAGTCTAAGTTTTGTCACGTATGGCGAGGCTAAACCAGGGGTGTCAAACTCATTTTAGATCGGGGGCCACATGGAGAAAAATCTACTCCCAAGTGGGCCAAGTGGACTGGTAAAATCACGGCACGATCAACTAAAAATAAAGACAACTTCAGATTGTTTTCTTTGTTCTAAAGTAGAACAAGTACATTCTGAAAATGTACAAATCATAATGTTGTTGTTTTTTTGTTTTTTTACAATCACATGTTGCAGTTAATAGTATTTTCTTTATGTGTCATTATTTATACTTTCTGGATAAATTATGTGATAATGTTCATCAGTCAACTCATTGGTGTTAATTTTCAATCTATTAAGATTAAAAAAAAAATATCAAAATCAAATTGCAGGATGTTATTTATGTAGTTTGATCATTTTCCTCAACGGGTGCTCTAACATCATGTGGTTTATTTTTTTGTACATCATCTGCAAAGATACAAATAATTGCTATTGCGACATCCAGTGGACACATTTAGAACAGCAGTTTTTTTCATTCCAAAATTTTGGGTTATTTTTATACTTTGCAAACTCATCCCGCGGGCCGGAAAAAACCTGTTCGCGGGCCTGGTCCAGCCCGCGGGCCGTACGTTTGACACCCCTGATCTAAACAGTCTAACAGCATGCTTCGTGGTTAGCTATGCTAACCACTAAGCTAGCTATGAACATGTAGAGTCAAATAAGGGCTTAGTGAAGTTCAAGAAGTTTGGATGGAAGCATGTTGCAGCAGGAAGTAATCCGATATAAACAGGAAATAACAAGAAGATGACTAAAAATTATAAGTATTGTTCACAAACTCGGGGAATAATCCCCTAGACACAGGAGGACTTTGAAGGCAAAAACCAAATCATCTAAAAGAGTAGTAGATAGTAGTTTTTAGTGTTGTCCCGATACCAATATTTATGTACCGGTACTAAAACTATTTCAGTACTTTTCTAAATAAAGGGCACCACAAAAAATTGTATTATTGGCTTTATTTTAACAAAACTTTTAGGGTACATTAAACATATGTTTATTATTGCAAGTTTGTCCTTAAATAAAACAGTGAACATACAAGACAACTTGTCTTTTAGTAGTAAGTAAACAAACAAAGGCTCCTAATTAGTCTGCTGACATATGCAGTAACATATTGTGTCATTTTCCATTCTATTATTTTGTCAAAATTATTAAGGACAAGCGGTAGAAAATGAATTATTAATCTACTTGTTCATTTACTGTTAATATCTGCTTAGTTTCTCTTTTAACATGTTCTATCTACACTTCTGTTAAAGTGAAATAATCACTTATTCTTCTGTTGTTTGATACTTTACATTAGTTTTGGCAGATACCACAAATTTGAGTATCAATCCGATACCAAGTAGTGGTGGTGGACCGGTACTTTTTAGAGGAGGTATAGTACCGAATATGATTCATTAGTATTGCGGTACTATACTACACCCGGTATACCGTACAACCCCCGTAGTTTTTGCTTTTGTTTAGCTAATGTGTACTATTTTTGCTTTGAGAATACATTGTATGTCATTAAAAAGAACAAGGAACTAGTTTAAGTTGTGTGTTGATATTGTCACACTGTCAATAGCACGCGCCATAAAAACAGAATCATTCATTGGTACATGTGATTGGTATCAGTACTTTTTTACTTTTCTATAATGGTGTTCTATGAAGTTGTCTTTATGCATATCAAATACTTCATATAGATATTTTATTTTTGTGGCTTGATGTAGGGCTTCAGGTTGGTGCTTCATTTTGATACTTTATAAGTATTACACTATATATAGATATAGCTATATATGTATATATATATTTTATTTATTTTTTTCATTGTGCTGATGAGCTACACTATATTGCCAAAAGTATTTGACCACCCATCCAAATGATCAGAATCAGGTGTCCTAATCACTTGGCCCGGCCACAGGTGTATAAAATCAAGCGCTTAGGCATGGAGACTATTTCTACAAATATTTGTGAAAGAATGAGCCACTCTCAGTGATTTCCAGCATGGAACTGTCATAGGAGGACACCTGTGCAACAAATCCAGTCGTGAAACTTCTGATGGACGAGTCTGGGTTTGGAGGTTGCCAGGAGAACGCTACATTTCGGACTGCATTGTGTTAGTGTGAAATTTGGTGGTGGAGGAATTATGGTGTGGGGTTTCTTTTCAGGGATTAGGCTTGGCCCCTTAGTTCCAGTGAAAGGAACTTTGAATGCTCCAGGATACCGAAACATTGTGGACAATTCCATGCTCCCAACCTTGTGGGAACAGTTTGGAGCGGGGCCCCTTCCTCTTCCAACATGACTGTACACCAGTGCACAAAGCAAGGTCCATAAAGACATGGATGCCAGAGTCTGGTGTGGATGAACTTGACTGGCCTGCACAGAGTCCTGACCTGAACACCTTTGGGATGAATTAGAACGGAGACTGAGAGCCGGGTCTTCTCGACCAACATCAGTGTGTGACCTCACCAATGCACTTTTGGAAGAATGGTGGAAAATTCCTATAAACACACTCCGCAACCTTGTGGACAGCCTTCCCAGAAGAGTTGAAGCTGTAGTAGCTGCAAAAGGTGGACCGACATCATATTGAACCCTATGGGTTAGGAATGGGATGGGTCTTCAAGTTCATATGTGAGTCAAGGCAGGTGGCCAAATACTTTTGGCAATATAGTGTATGTCAATCAATCAATTAATCAGTGTTTATTTATTTAGTCCTAAATCACAAGTGTCTCAAAGGGCTGCACAAGCCACAGCGACATACTCGGTTCAGAGCCCACATAAGGGCAAGGAAAAACTCACAACCCAGTGGGATGTCAATGTGAATGACTATGAGAAACCTTGGAGAGGACTGCAGATGTGGGTGAACCCCCCCCTCTAGGGGAGAACGGATGCAATGGATGTCGAGTGGGTCTGACATAATATTGTGAAAGTCCAGTCCATAGTGGATCTAACTTAATATTGACAGTCCAGTCCATAGTGGGGCCAGCCGGAGACCATCCCGAGCGGAGACGGGTCAGCAGCGCAGAGATGTCCCCAACCGATGCACAGGCGAGCGGTCCACCCCGGGTCCCGACTCTGGACAGCCAGAGTCTCCTTTTACTATAATGGTTGTCCACACATTTAAAAAAAAAAAAAAAAAAAAAGTTTTTTATTACTTTATTTTTGTATTACTTTATTTTCCTATAGTATACTGAGTCTTTTGTTTATTTTGTGTACTTCTCCATTTTGTCTTATTATCTCCGCACTTTTTGGAAGTTGTTCCTGCTTTATTATATCAATTGACCACAGCTGTGGTTACTCAAGTGCATCACTTCCTGTTAAAAAAAATGGCACGCTGACAAAAGACCTCGTCGAAACCGGTCCGTGTTTTGGTAAGCGCCTGTGCAGTTTATAATCAAATTATAAGACGGACACGGGTGTTGCTGGCCTTGCTTTTTGTATTGTTCTATATTGTAGGAACCAGAAATTTAATAACAGACAGAAACAACCCCTTTTGTGGGAATGAGTGCGGGGGAGGTGGGAGGAGGGAGGGAGGTGTTTTGGGTTGGTGCACTAATTGTAAGTGTATCTTGTGTTTTTTATGTTAATTTAATAAAAAATACAAATAAATAAAATTAAATTAAAAAAAAAAGTGCACTTTTTGCCGTGCGCCTCTTTATTTTTGTTTAGTACGTTTTTCGGAGAGTGCGTGTATTTCCGGTGTTGTACCGAAATCTGTTACCCATCAGAATTTGTGACTCCAGGGGGCGATGTTCTCATGGCGTTTGTTTGATGGTTAAACGGCAAGCCCAAAGAGGAGGCGAAGAAGAACGCTTGCGTAAATGGCGTAAACTATCGTTGTCAGAATTTCAGCATTAATAAATTACACATATTCTGGAAATCAATGATTTACTTTCATTATAGTATGAGTCCATTGTATCAGCTGTTGATTCTCTCTCACACACATACATTTTCCGGATTAAAAGCTATCATGGAATGAAACGTCAGTTGTCAGAATTTCAGCATTAATAAATTACACATATTCTGGAAATCAATGACTTATTTTCATTATAGTATGAGTCCATTGTATCAGCTGTTGATTCTCTCTCACACACATACATTTTCCAATATAGATAAGGCTATACATGCACATGCGGTTGTTCTGTTATGGCTGTATGTTCCATATTCTTAAACCAGTCACCTAAATTACAATTTCCTGCCCTTTTTACACCCCCCCCTCCCTTCATCTCCATTCACTTTTTCTCATTTGGACCCCCAGAATCAGGACGCACTAGGGTTACATTTTCCGATAAACTGTGACTTGGCCGTCAGATTTCGAGACCTTACTTAACTGCATTTTCAGCATTTATAATACAGATTTTTATTAAAATACATATACCCTAACCATCAAACTAAACTAAGCAGAAACAGAGCTAAACAGAAACCTTTTTTTTTTACAATAAATTTTGGAATTCAAATGCAACATACAATCATAACTTGTTTTCTAATACAGAAATTAACATGGTATGTTCCTGGCATGCATCACAACTATATCCCTCCTCCTCAGTAAAATCTCTTGGAAATTGCATCCCTTGTTTTGATCTGGCCACAATGTGCACCAATGTCACTTGAGTGGAACTCTCTAAATATGGCATCTGCTTCAGCTGCCCCACACACCACTTTAACTTTCAGCAATTTGGCCGATCCTTTGTGGCGGAGGTAATATAGCTTGCCATCTATGACAAATCAAAGCATTAATTGAAAGCTTATTTCTTACAATGAAAAGTAATACAGTGAAATACAAATATCTCTGATTTGAAATCCAGAGATTGCAGCAATGGTATTTGTTTATTGTAGAAATTTCAATGCTTTACTTGCTGTGCTCGCACCTAACAAAGTGAGCGGCCTAATTCAATACAAATTAAATGCAAAACTCACAAATGGCGTGGGGGCAGTGTATATTCATTCATGAAGGATCTATGTATATTAAGATTTACTCTTAGACTATTAAATTAATAAAATGAAAACATGGCTCCGAGACCGTTTATTTATTTATCAAAAAAACAAAACACATGAGTAAATCCGCGACAAAAAATATCTTATCCATCACACAATCAACTAGGATATGGGCACGGCCTCAAAGGGTCAATATCCGATGAGGCAGAGAACTGCCATCAACCCAAAATATACAGAAAGGGTTTTTTGGAACAAAAAAAGGAAATTAACATTACTTTCACTTTTTCTTCAATTTTCCATGGATTTAGGTTAAAATATGTACAATTTCAGACACCATTTATGCACCTGAGTAAGTTGCACCGCATTCTCGTGCTATAGGTGAGAGTCCATCTTAAGTATGAAAATCTACAAACACTGAACACTGTTGCCCTCTGTGTTTTAACATTTTGATTTCTATTTACTGTTTTAATTGGTTTCACCCTTAAAATCGTTTTTAATCATATTTATTTTATCTTGTTTTTGTATTAGTTTTATATGTATTTATTTTTTTATTCAGTCATTGGTGGAGCTCAAGATAGTATTTGAATGTTGTTTTTAATATTGTTGTGCAGCACTTAGGAAACATTTTGTTGTTTAAATGTGCTATATAAATCAAGTGGATTGGATTGGATTGGATTGAATTATGCTGTAGTTAGTATAATGTAAAACTGTAAATTTAGAAAGGGAATGCTCTGTTTTTCTTTAAATACATTAACACCATCACACCATCACATTTAATACTAAGTCGTTGAACCTCTTGAGACAATTTGGCATTTGTTGGGGTGGTCATCAAGTGCGATGCTAGGTACCATAACTTGCCTTCCACAATGTAGTTTGCCGCTTTTCTTTTCAGGTTGAAGCGCTCGTATTTTTTGGAATTTGGTGGTACTTTCCCTTCGGTAAGGTATTCCAACAATTCTCTATAGGTGCTTGATTCCATGATTTAGATTGGAGTCAAAATCCGCTAATAAATTAGAAGGTGGGCTTCAAACTGGATAAAGCCAAATGTTTCAAGTACCTTGGTAAGGCGCCACCTCCTGTTAATAGTGTGAAATGCCATAAATTTACGCCTAATTGGCTGGGCAAAACGCCGACGGGCTTATCGGAAAATGTAACCCTAGTGCGTCCTGATTCTGGGGGTCCAAATGAGAAAAAGTGAATGGAGATGAAGGGAGGGGGGGTGTAAAAAGGGCAGGAAATTGTAATTTAGGTGACTGGTTTAAGAATATGGAACATACAGCCAGGCCCGGCCCTAACCAATCTGGCGCCCTAGGCAAGATATTAGGTGGCGCCCCCCCCACATCGGCAGTGAAGTGTATATACTCACAAGAAACCGAATAGCTTTGTCTTTGACCTTTTTTTTTTACTTACAACTATACCTAATATATAAAGGGGTGGAAAAGTGACTATTACCTGCAGGGCAAACATTAGCTAACCAGAAGGCAATAACAATGTAAACAAAAAACACCTGCTTAAAATATCTAATACAAATGTCCCAGAGGAATGTAGGTGGGAGTACTGTAATTACCTAACGTTACATTATTATTTTCCATAACAATTTAGCCCCCTCCACAATATTAACCCGACGTTAAAACAGAACTAGCTATTTATTGATTAGCAATTGCCGACTCATGTAACATTAGCTTAATGCTAAAAAGCCAGGTTACTATCACATTCTGTAACAGACAAATAATTTAATGTAGGCTAACGTTACCTACTTGCTACCTCTGTCTTTTCTCGTTTCTCCTCCTCTTCTTTTCTCTTTTTTCTTCCCTGGGCACCTGACAGTTTTGGCCGTTTTGACATCTTGTGTTGATTTTTTGATGTGGTGACGTCCAAAAAGAGTCATGATACGGGAAGGGAGGGGGCGCACCGTGCGGGGGGGGGGGGGGGGGGGGGGGGGGGGGATGTTGTAACAAATAATATTTCTATTAAATAGGCTTTACTTTGCATTTTCATTAACGTGGGATTATTTTTTGTATTTAGAAATAATAGTACCACCTTTTTTTCTCTTTTTTTTTCTTTTTCTCTCCAACATTTGTGGCACTTGCGTGGCGCCCCCTGATGGACGGCGCTCTTAGCATTTGCCTATACGGCCTATGCCACGGGCCGGCCCTGCATACAGTCATAACAGAACAACCGCATGTGCATGTATAGCCTTATCTATATTGGAAAATGTATGTGTGTGAGAGAGAATCAACAGCTGATACAATGGACTCATAGTATAATGAAAATAAGTCTTTGATTTCCACAATATGTGTAATTTATTAATGCTGAAATTCTGACAACTGACGTTTCATTCCATGATAGCTTTTAATCCGGAAAATGTATGTGTGTGAGAGAGAATCAACAGCTGATACAATGGACTCATACTATAATGAAAGTAAATCATTGATTTCCAGAATATGTGTAATTTATTAATGCTGAAATTCTGACAACGATAGTTTACGCCATTTACGCAAGGGTTCTTCTTCGCCTTCTCTTTGGGCTTGCCGTTTAACCATCAAACAAACGCCATGAGAACATCGCCCCCTGGAGTCACAAATTCTGATGGGTAACAGATTTCGGTACAACACCGGTATTTTGTATATCGGCATATGCAAACATCGCCAGTTTCTTAAGAATACACAATAACCCTTCACATCTTGCGAGCTAACTTCTTGGAAAACAAGGCATGGCCCACCGATAAACCCACCAGGGCTTTCGCCGGAATGAGATCTTTATTTCAAGGAGTGACGGCTCTAATCCGCCGTAAAACCTCTCCCGGTGTCGAGCGCTTATCTCCTGGTTCACTTCTCACACACACCGGCTTTTTTAATTAATTTGCATTCAAGTGCTTCCCGGCTGAAACTTGTGTCCCGGCATTCTTTGTTAGTGAACAAATTTGACTATTTGAAAGCACAGTGTACAGCCGATATGGGCATTTATTTACATCAACAATATAATTTGCCTCAGAAGCTGGACAGGACAAAAAAATAAATTAAGGCACAGTGAAGAAATGACGGCGTCGCCACTATTGAGGGGTCAAGTCGCACCCAATAAAGTCTTAATTGTGTTAAAATTGCACAACTAAATCATCTTCTATACCTGCCGACTTTTATTGACTTTTCCCCTACAGCAGGGGTGTCGAACTCAAATACAGAGTGGGCCAAAATTTAAAACTGAACAAAGCCTCGGGCCAAGGTTGAACAAATTAACCTTTTAATAGGGACCCAAACAAGTTTTGCATTGAATATTGAACAAGCAAGGCTTATATAACTTTATAGTGACATGCAAAATCAAGTTTCAAATAATAATAATAATAATTAAAAAATATCAATGGCATATCAAATACAATTTAAATAAAAATTGAATGCCTCTTTTCTATTTGCAGCCTTCTGAGGTAAATATCAACATTAACTTTTTCCACAGGCTAATAAATTTGAAAATAAAATAATGAATAAACCAACCATTCAGGACTTTAAACAGCTCAGTTTGCAACACACTGATCTAATCTGATGTGCCCAAGCCAGATACTTTCCATCTTTTCTTGGATGCTAGTTCATTAATGTCGGGGCTCAGGCTTTGAGCTGAGGCAACCTTCATTATCGAACGAAGGTGTTCATCAGTCATTATATCTCGTAGTCCACAGTCTTGGGGGCGTGCCTTACAGGCACTGCCTTTAACGTTCTCTACGAGCTGTCGTCACGTCCGCTTTTCTTCCCTTCTAACAACGTGCCCGCCCAGTCACAAGATATGAGCGGCTCCTGTACGCACACACACGTAAATGCAAAGCATACTTCATCAACAGCGATACAGTTTACACTGAAAGTGGCCGTATAAGTAACTTTAACATCGTTAAAAATACACACCACACTGTGAATCCACACCTAACAAGAATGACAAACACATTTTGGGAGAACATCCGCACAGTAACACAACATAAACACAACAGAACACATACCCAGAACCCTTTGCAGCACTAACTCTTCCGGGACGCTACAATATACACCCCCGCTACCTCCAAACCCCCGTGCGCCCCCCACACACACACACACACCTTGTAGCATCCCGGAAGAGTTAGTGCTGCAAAGGATGCTGGGTATTTGTTCTGTTGTGTTTATGTTGTGTTACTGTGCGGATGTTCTCCCAAAATGTGTTTGTCATTCTTGTTTGGTGTGGATTCACAGTGTGGCGTATATTTCTAACAGTGTTAAAGTTTTTTTATACTGGCACCCTCAGTGTAACCTGTATCGCTGAAGATCAAGTATGCATTGCATTCACATTTGTAAGTGTGCCAAAGCCGCACATATTATGTAACTGGGTCAGCGCTCGTTGGACTGGACGAAAAGGGGATGTTCTCGGGAGGGGCACTGAAATTTGGGAGTCTCCCGGAAAGTTTGGCAAGTATGAGAATTAGCGGTGTACCGCGGCACTGCCGCTGTATATAATCGGCGGGCCAGCTCTAGTGTCAATTTG
Source organism: Nerophis lumbriciformis (assembly GCF_033978685.3). Lineage (NCBI taxonomy): Eukaryota > Metazoa > Chordata > Actinopteri > Syngnathiformes > Syngnathidae > Nerophis > Nerophis lumbriciformis. Next base: position 41,232,200 of record NC_084554.2, read on the forward strand.
ATATCACCTCGCGGGCCAAGTGAAATTACACGGCGGGCCAAATTTGGCCCGCGGGCCAGAGTTTGACACCCATGCCCTACAGGAACAAAATTAAGCATTCCAGCCTCTTTTGTTCAGCCCCGGGCAAATCCAGGCAGGCATTGCTTTTGCTGACTAAGTTCGATAATGAAATGATACCCCCAAAATTCAAAAAATAAAATACAATAAAAATAGGCTGGGTGATAAATTAAGACAATAAGCTCGGGAGCTTCAAAAAAAAAAAAAAAAAAAATAGGCTGGGTGATAAATTAAGACAATAAGCTCGGGAGGTTCACTTTGAGTTTACCCTGACGGGTCCTTGTGAGAGGAGGCGGCTGACAATGTTCTTGCGACAAAGACAAAAAAAAAAAAAGGCAGTCAGGAGACGATAACAAGCGAGACGGAAAAAAGGCGGGAGGTACAAGAAGAGGATTTTGAAATATTCATCATTCTGCCTTTTGTCTTCCTGGAGACTGGCGTCGGCGTTTCTGGGAGAAAAGACCGAACTGGAGCACCGGAGGGGTGGGCGGAGCCAAGTCAACTTTTGCCTGGCCGACGCCGCTGATGATCATTGATTCTGTCAGGTGAGCTGATGAACTTTCGAGCGTCGGTCTGGGATAACTAAATTGGTTATAGGGGCCATAATACTAGAACGCTAAGTACGTTGGTATGTATGTTCCTGAGAACCAGCGTCCTCTGCAAGGGACGACAGGGGATTTTTGGTCTATTTAGTTACGAATTTCGAGGGGAAAAATTGCCTTATCTCTGTTGTTCCTGAATGTAAACAAATGCCATTGGTGGATCTACACCTAACATCCACTGTAATGATACCAAGTACAGACGCATATCTAGTCAAGGGGAAAAACTGCCTTATCTCTATTGTTCCAGAATGTAAACAAATGCCATTGGTGGATCTACACCTAACATCCACTGTAATGATACCAAGTACAGACGCGTATCTAGTCAAGGGGAAAAATTGCGTTTTCTCTGTTGTTCCAGAATGTAAACAAATGCCATTGGTGGATCTACACCTAACATCCACTGTAATGATACCAAGTACAGGAGCGTATATAGTCAAGAGGAAAAATTGCCTTATCTCTGTTGTTCCAGAATGTAAACCAATGCCATTGGTGGATCTACACCCAACATCCACTGTAATGATACCAAGTACAGACACGTATCTAGTCAAGGGGAAAAATGGCCTTATCTCTGTTGTTCCAGAATATAAACAAATGCCATTGGTGGATCTACACCTAACATCCACTGTAATGATACCAAGTACAGGAGCGTATCTAGTCAAGGGGAAAAATTGCCTTATCTCTGTTGTTCCTGAATGTAAACCAATGCCATTGGTGGATCTACACCTAACATCCACTGTAATGATACCAAGTACAGATGCATATCTAGTCAAGGGGAAAAATTGCCTTATCTCTGTTGTTCCAGAATGTAAACAAATGCCATTGGTGGATCTACACCTAACATCCACTGTAATGATACCAAGTACAGACGCGTATCTAGTCAAGGGGAAAAATTGCCTTATTTATGTTGTTCCAGAATGTAAACAAATGCCATTGGTGGATCTGCACCTAACATCCACTGTAACAATACCAAGTACAGGAGCGTATCTAGTCAAGGGTGAAAATTGCCTTATCTCTGTTGTTTTTAAGGACCTACTGCCAAAAAGCTATTCAAAGATAATCTTTATCCGTTTTTCTTAACCATAGGGCCGTGAGCGCCCTCTATAGAGCCACCAAAAAATATCTGTATCTCAGCTGTGGTCCGTATGGGCTGCAAGGGTACTCAGTTGTAATTAGGGTTGTACGGTATAGCGGTATTAGTATAGTACCGCGATACTAATGAATCATATTCGGTACTATACCGCCTCTAAAAAGTACCGGCTAGCAAGTCATGGCTAGCTAGCTAGCGGCTAAAGTTCATCCGCTACTTTTCTAAATCACTAATCCTGGTCTCCATGGCGACAAACAAAGTAAGTTTCTTACAAGTATCATCCCTGCAGGACGAGGAATAGCTAAACATGCTTCACTACACACCGTAGCTCACCGGCGTCACCGCTAATGACGCCGTTCCTGAATGTAAACAAACGCCATTGGTGGATCCACACCTGACATCCACTGTAATGATACCAAGTACAGGAGCGTATCTAGCCGATACTATGATTACATCGATTCTTTTTAGCATCAAAAAAATCTTTTTTCCTTTTTTATAAATTTATATGATGAAATTCCTCAGTAAATTCACTAAAACGTCACCGCGGAGTTATTGAGTCTGCTTAACTGATTGGAGACTATAGCTTCCGCTGCTAGTGGGTCCATTATGATGACTTCTGTTTTGTTTGATCAGCCGTTTTACTGCCGTGTTACAGACACCGTTTGGAAACAATTAAGGTATATAAATAAACATTTACAAAATATTTTCGTAACGATATATATCTGCAACTTATGGTCCTAATATATGTAAAATACTTATTTCTTCTTAATTTGGTGTGTACGGCTTAAATACCGGTGAGCACTATAGAAAACATTAATAAAAACTTTGCTATTTTAAAGCGCACTGTCGAATTTTGATTTAGCCATTCCTTTACCACTTTTGACGTGTGTTTGGGGTCATTGTCCTGTTGGAACACCCAACTGCGCCCGAGACCCAACCTCCGGGGTGATTATTTTAGGTTGTCCTGGAGAATTTGGAGGTAATCCTCCTTTGTCATTGTCCCATTTATTCTCTGTAAAGCACCAGTTCTATTGGCAGCAAAACAGGCCCAGAGCATAATACTACCACCACCATGCTTGACGGTAGGCCTGGTGTTCCTGGGATTAAAGGTCTCACCTTTTCTCCTCCAAACATATTGCTGGGTATTGTGGCCAAACAGCTCAATTTTGTTTCATCTGACATCACATGGACAAAGATAAGACCTTCTGGAGGAAAGTTATGTGGTCAGATGAAACAAAAGTTGAGCTATTTTAAGGCGCTCTGTCAATTTTTTATTTTATAATTGCGCCTTATAGTCCGAAAAATACGGTACTTGGCTATAGCCTACCGACGACTTACACGCAAATACAAAGCTTCACTGAAATAATCTCTAAATTCCAGGTTTTGATCTCAGGACAGGTTTTCCAGTGGAACAAGGATCGTCAGCAAAGCCAAGGTTGTTAAATCTGTTTTCATCCACACCAGTCGTAGACCTTAAACCACAATCCGTACACTTATTGACGAGTGTGGGAGCATCCACGATAAGCCCCTGGATTCTCCCAGAAACATCTCACAAACAAACCTGTGGATCAGCCATTGTAAGGAAAACTGATAGTGTGAGGGTAGACTTTTATTTAATTTTTTTCCCGAGCCTTTAATAAAAATCTTTCTAACACACCTTTTTGAGCACGCTTCAGAAACGACTACGCCGCCACTATATTTTCCCCGCTCCTCCTCTAACTGCTCCGTGGAGCATTGTTTCGTCCGTCCGTCGTAATATTACCCGCCGCCATAAAGCTAACCGCCGCTGTAAAAGAGAGCTTTAATTAACCTCAAAGCCGTGGACGATGCGTCAGTACGCGTCCAGCCGATGCCCCGCGTGGACCAGTGGGTTAAGCGTGTTAAAAAGGCCACATAGAGTAAATTCTACGTATGCTGACCTGACGGGATTCATCAGAGTCGGATGCGGAAGGGCATCTGTTTAACGACTCAGGAAGAAGACAAGCGTGCACTTTATCCACCCACATGGATATCAGAACTTTATTGAGCCATAAAAAATATACACAAGGAAAATATCCCTTTCATTTCCCCCCATAGTGTTCTTTCCTCCCAAAATCCGATCCAGTAGTTCCACAAGAAGGAGCCAGAATCCCCCCTGAAAAAGGAACATAAAAAAAGAAAGCCGTTGCTTCAATTTAGAAGGTAAAAATCACTGGACAGTAGATGTTTCTCCAAACTGTCCGCGAAAGATCCCAAAAGGTTTTTCAATCCGTTCCGGTTCGGAAAGGGAATGACGCACTAAGTCTTCATGTTTGAATCTGCCTCTGTGTAGAGTTCTGCCAGTCTCTGGAACTGAGGCCCCCAGTTGTCCAGGTAGTGATAATCCTGCTCCGACTGCGTTCCCAGGGAGTCCAACGGGCTGACGGAGCCCGTGGGCGAGCCTTGGCCCTCGTAGGCGTAGGTCTGCAGCGAGTCGTAGGGCGGGCCGGTCGTGTCCATGTTGGCCTCCACCAGTCTCTGCTTGATGAACTCGTGCACGTCCACCTCGTCCAGCTCCAACGAGGGGCTCCGGTGGCCCCTGGGGCCCCCGTAGAGCTGCCTCGCCTCCGGGCGAACGTCCCGGCGGAACTTGAGCTCCTCGGCGGCGGCCGGGTTGCGCAGGGCGATGATGTCGAAGGCCTCCGTGTCTTCCTCGCCGCCGCCCTCGTCGTCGTAGGTGACCACGTTCTCGCGGATGTCCTCCTCGGAGATGATGAGCGGCTCTTTCTTGCTCCGTCTCAGAGTCATGAACAGAACCACGATGACTGCGGGACAGACAAATAGAGATATTGGAACAAAACATCTGGAGCACCCCAGGGCTCTTTTCTTGAGCCATTCTCATTTTCAAGTGAAAAAAAGGCTACAAATGTCATCACTTTCCACCATTTATGATCATGTTACACACGTGTATTCCACCAAACCCACCAGTAGAATTTTGGATATGATCCATTTTTTGCAGTTTTTAAATATTTGTTTTTTGTGTCAGTGTTCTGTGTTTACAAACCCCAAAACCAGTGGTAAATAAAAACAGAATACAATTACTTACAAATCCTTTTCAACCTATATTCAATTGAATAGACTGCAAAGACAAGATACTTAACGTTCAAACTGGAAAATGTTGTTATATTTTGCAAATCTTAGCTCATTTGGAATTTGATGCCTGCAACATGTTTCAAAAAAGCTGGCAAAAGTGTCAAAATAGATGGAGAAAGTTGAGGAATGCTCATCAAACACTTATTTGGAACATCCCACAGGTGAACAGTCTAATTGGGAACAGGTGGGTGCCATGATCGGGTATAAAAGCAGCTTCCACGAAATGCTCAGTCATTCACAAACAAGGATGGGGCGAGGGTCACCATTTTCTGAACAAATGCGGGAGCAAATTGTCAAACAGCTTAAGAACAACATTTCTCAACGAGCTATTGCAAGGAATTTAAGGATTTCACAATCTACCGTCCGTAATATCATCAAAAGGTTCAGAGAATCTGGAGAAATCACTGCACGTAAGCAGCTAAGCCCGTGACATTCGATCCCTCAAGCGGTACTGCATCAAAAAGTGACATCAGTGTGTAAAGGATATCACCACAGGGGCTCAGGAACACTTCAGAAAACCACTGTCAGTAACTACAGTTTGTCGCTACATCTGTGACTGCAAGTTAAAACTCTACTATGCAAAGCGAAACACCCAGAACAACGCTGCCGGTTTCGCTGGGCCCGAGCTCATCTAAGATGGACTGATGCAAAGTGTAAAAGTGTTCTGTGGTCTGACGAGTCCACATTTCAAATTGTTTTTGGAAACGGTGGACGTCATGTCTTTTGGAACAAAGAGGAAAAGAACCATTCGGACTGTTATGGGCGCAAAGTTGAAAAGCCAGCATCTGTGATGGTATGGGGGTGTATTAGTGCCCAAGACATGGGTAACTTACACATCTGGGAAGGCACCATTAATGCTGAAAGGTACATACAGGTTTTGGAGCAACATATGTTGCCACCCAAGCAACGTTATCATGGACGCCCCTGCTTATTTCAGCAAGACAATGCCAAGCCACGTGTTACAACAGCGTAAAAGAGTGCGGGTACTAGACTGGCCTGCCTGTAGTCCAGACTTGTCTCCCATTAAAAATTTGTGGCGCATTATGAAGCCTAAAATACCACAACGGAGACCCCCGGAGTGTTGAACAACTTAAGCTGTACATCAAGCAAGAATGGGAAATAATTCCACCTGAGAAGCTTCAAAAATTGGTCTCCTCAGTTCCCAAACGTTTACTGAGTGTTGTTAAAAGGAAAGGCCATGTAACACAGTGGTAAAAATGCCCCTTTAAATTCTAAGTTGATGATTATTTGAAAAAAAAATACAACTTTCTCAGTCAGAACATTAAATGTCTTGTCTTTGCAGTCTATTCAGCTGAATGTAAGTTGAAAAGGATTTACAAATCATTGTATTCTGTTTTTATTTACGAATTACACAACGTGCCAACTTCACTGGTTTTGGGTTTTGTACTTACAGCGTATATATACAACGTTGATGGAGGTTTTTTTGAGGCTTTTATATGCAGAATAGAGCGACCCTCACAACCTCTATTGTCAGCTGACTTTTGCTAGCATTTTTTTATGAGTTAGAATGCATTAAAAAAAAAGTGCTCTTTTCCTACCTCGGGATTGTATAGTCAAAATTCCAAAATAAAGGGCAGTTCCCCTTTAAGTCAACTGGACAAAATGCCATCACAGTCCAGCAGTGGTTGGTGCTAATGCCAGCCCCTCTGCGCGTTGTTAATTCGACAAACACAAACATTGTCAGTCGTAAACCACCAGCTGATTTCACGTGCGTACTTATCCGATTTTTTTTTATACCGGGAGATTAAATCTGTCCGAGCGTTGAGGGGACTGTTAATCAATAACACGCTTCAGCCGACAGCGATGGCGCTTCCGACGCAAGCTGTTGACTTGACGCCTGTGTCGTCGTCATCTGCGCCGCTAATTTAAGCCACATGGGAAGCGATGACGACGAAGGGGAAGGGAACACACGCATGCAATCATCACAGTTTTTATGGCCGGTCAGTAATGGAGTCACATAAACGCGGATGCAGATGGTAATGAAGTCGACATGTTATGTGCCATAAAGTGAGAGTTACTGATGACCTCTGTGTCGTGTGTTCATTTTTACTGCAGTCTATCATCAAAAGGGAGTCCATTATGCTCCAGTAGCACACCCAGCGGAGGCTGCACATTGCATTGACACAAACAATCCAGCCGCTGTGAAATTAAAAGTCATGAAATGGCTTTTTAAAGATTTTTTATCACCCCTCCCCACCCCTTTGCATTTCTGTCACCGCACATTTGGGTAAATGACAGATAAGAAGGGATGAGAAATATATTTCATTATGACATTCATATAGGATGCGCTGGGGGAGACATTGTTATGCTTATATCTCATGCGCGCGTCGATAAGCGGTGCTTGAAGATGATGACACCATTGCAGCCGATAAGCAAGTGTTTGTGACAAAAATCATTTCCTCTTATTTTTCTCTTGCTTAATGGCAGTGCCATCGCTCCGGGATGCAAATTTGAGGTTGACACTTATCTTTTTCTGCAAGAATACGGAAGGTTAGATTAGCGTTTCTTAACCGTCGGGCCACCAAAAAAATGTTTGTAATACACTTTCTCACCACTTGTGGCAGTAATGACGATATCAGACAAACAGAAGAAGTCTGGAGCTAAAGTCATAGAGTAGTTTCTTAAGCGCAAAAATTATGACTAATATATTTTCTTTTGGACTTAGATTTTATTGACAGTTTAGATGAAGAGCCACACTCTGCTCTTCATCAACGGCACAGCAGTAGAGATCGTAAGCAGCACCTAGTTCCTGGGGGTGCAGATAACTGGCAATATGACCTGGTCTCTAGCTCAGCAGTGCATGCACTTTTTGCGTGGGATGAAAAGAGCCAATTCTCAGCGCATTCTACAGAGGCACTACAGAGAGCCTACCGACCAACTGCATCTCTGTCTGGACTGGAGCCTGCAGTGCCTCAGACTGGAAGTCTCTCAGAGAGTGGCGAGGACGGCGGAAAACATAATCGGGACTCCTCTTCCTCCTATCCAGGAGATCGCAAAAAGCCGCTGCCTGACCAGGGTTCAGAAAATATGCAGAGACTCCTCCCACCCGCACCAAGGACTGTTTTCACTGCCGGACTCTGGAAAGAGGTTCCGCAGCCTCCTTAACTTCAAGTTCTGTAACAGCTTCTTCCCTCAGGCCATAAGACTCTTGAACGCATTAAAATAATCCTCTCAATTCCCCCCCAAAACGGATTAACTCGCTGGAATATAAAGGCAATCTAACATACATCCATAAACGTGGATGCATATGTAAAAGTGCAATATATTTATCTGTACACTAATATATTTATTTATATCTGCACCTTATTGCTCTTTTATCCTGCACTGCAACGAGCTAATGCAACAACATTTTGTTCTTATTTGTACTGTAAAGATCAAATTTGAATGACAATAAAAGGAAGTCTAAGTCTAAGTTAAACATGTATTATTTTGTATTAACTGTTTATTTTAGCATTGATAAATACCTTCTTATGCAGTATATTTAGTTAGTATTATTTTTAATCAGCCTGACCAAAGCCTTTATAATATTTTTGTGATTATCACATACTTTCATATCATTTGACAGGGTGTATACTGTTAAACTGTAAGTAGGTTGAATATGATCAAAATCAAGAGTAAGTTTACTAATTCAGTGTTAATATTTGTGTGGGCTCTGGGCCCCTACGTCGTGGAAATGTTGGGCCCCAAGGTAAAAAAAAAGTTAAAAAACACTGGGTTAGATAATGGTCAGAAAATATTAGTGCGGATGTATTTTCCAAACTATAGAGTATATAAGCCACACCCGCAAAATTTCAGAAGAAAAAAAATATGTTTCCATATATTCGCCATATATTAGACTATAAGCCGCAGTTATATACATTGCGACATGAATTATTTACACATAAATATTTTGTCAATCTTTATTACTATATACCTTAATTATTTCCAAACGTCTGTAACACGGCAGTAAAACGGCTGATCAAACAAAACAAAAGTCACCGTCATGGACCCGATAGCTACGGAAGCCAGCTAAACAGCTAACTCCACGATGACGTTTTGGTGAATTTACGAAACTGAGACAATACAAAAAGAATGCCATTGTAAGTTAATAATACTAACACAGACACTTGTAAACGTGTTAGCATATTCGCTAATGCTAACGACGCTAGCTTCATTGCATTACAGTAACACGTACAAATATGCATGAAAACACTCCTACAGACATCACACATGGGACGGCCATGGATGTCTAAAAAACTGAACAGCACTGCGGTTGAAAAAAAAAAAAGCGCAACCAATAAATGAAAGGACACTACAGCACATGCACTGACTGAATTCCGTGGGTACTGCCGGGTATCGATTCATTTAAAATCAAACGATGCCATTTTTCAATACCATTTGTTGCACATGATATCACGTAAACACTCACCCAGCCAAACTCCCTCAAAGTAATGTTGCAATTTTCAACACCAACATTAAGTCAGCTTGGTAGAAAACGCTGGAACGCAAAGTAAGGCTTTAGTCTCCCGGAACGTGCTAGCTTGCTGCTAATTTACATTGGATTTTCCAATGACAGGCTACTATTAGCATGAGCAATTTTACATGGCGATTTCAACACCTCCATATATGATCATGAAAAATACAACTAAGATGAATGTTACAATCAAACAGCTGTTTTGTAATAAGCACAATACAGTATGAACACTTTGTAGGGTGCAACAGAACACAATCATCTCTACTTCCTAGTTCGACAACATACCATAGATAGCCTGTACAGTGCTGCCATCTAACGTCTTGGAAGTGCAACTGCATTGCAAATGAGACTAATGGTATAAAAACTCGGCAAAAGTACCAAATATGGGTACTGTTAAGTATCTGTATCGATTCCAAGGTACCAGGAATTGGTATCTTATCGGTTCAAATGTGAATGCTACCCATCTCTACTGATAACCTTTATTTTTTTCTTCAAAATGGGAACACAATGTGGCAAAAGGTGACAGTAAACACCGCGTCTCGGCCCTCAGCGCAAAATGTGAGAGAAAACTGTAGCCTTGGGTCCATTTCTAGAGCCTCCCATCACGCCCCACCCACTGATGACAGGACGTCGCTTCCACTAGATGTTTTTTTTTTGTCGGCCTCTCTCGCGTTGCATCGAGGAAAGCCAGCGTGAATATGCATCGTGTTCAGCGCCCTGAGACAATCGCTGGCACGAGGCGGCGTTCTCTCGCATCACGTCTCCCCGTGCGGCGTGCACGTCTGGTCTGAGACGCCTCACGGCCACACGACGGTTTGACTGCAGATCGTGTGTGTGTGTGTGTGTGTGTGTGTGTGTGTGTGTGTGTGTGTGTGTGTGTGTGTGTGTGTGTGTGTGTGTGTGTGTGTGTGTGTGTGTGCGTGCGTGCGTCTCACTGAGCACTCTCTGTGAATATCAAAAAACAACTTTTGTGAGTGAAGACCACGTTCACAAGTTTGTATGTATATATATATATATATATATATATATATATACATATATATATATCTATCGTGCTGCTGAGGCAGGTTGCCATAGCAACACGGTACCGGCTCGTATTATGCTGTCTGGGTGCGACAGTGAGGTGAGAACATGCGTTGTTTTTCGCAGAAATGCCAGACATGAACTTGACCACAAAAGTATTGATGCCTTCAGGAGGGAACTTTTCCGTGAATTATTCTGGACCGTCGGCTTAAAAGTGCACGGTGACCCGCGGTTAGCATGTCAGCCATCGAGGGGTTTGAATCCCCATTTGGCGGGTTTGCATGTTCCGCCTATGTGTGTTTGGTCATATGTGGGAGACCAGGGAGGACTAAACTTTTTTTCATGAAAAAGTCACGTCATGAAGGGCCATTTTGATATTAGGAAAAAATAAATACATATATAAACAGACATATAAAAAAAAAAAATATATATATATATATATATATATATATGTATATATATATATATATATATATATATATATATATATATATATATATATATATATATATATATGTATATATATATATGTATATGTATAAACCCCGTTTCCATGAGTTGGGAAATTGTTATATGCAAATATAAACGGAATACAATGATTTGCAAATCCTTTTCAAACCATATTCAATTGAATGCACTGCAAAGACAACATATTTGATGTTCAAACTCATAAACCTTATTTTTTTTTTGCAAATAATAATTAACTTAGAATTTCATGGCTGCAGCACGTGCCAAAGTAGTTGGGAAAGGGCATGTTCACCACTGTGTTACATCACCTTTTCTTTTAACAACACTCAATAAATGAATGGGAACTGAGGACACTAATTGTTGAAGCTTTGAAAGTGGAATTATTTCCCATTCTTGTTTTATGTTCAACAGTCCGGGGGTCTCCGCTGTCGTATTTTACGCTTCATAACGCGTCACACATTTTCGATGGGAGACAGGTCTAGACTGCAGGTGGGCCAGGAAAGTACCCGCACTCTTTTTTACGAAGCCACGCTGTTGTAACACGTGCTGAATGTGGCTTGGCATTGTCTTGCTGAAATAAGCAGGGGCATCCATGAAAAAGACTGCGCTTAGATGGCAGCATATGTTGTTCCAAAACCTGTATGTACTTTTCAGCATTAATGGTGCCTTCACAGATGTGTAAGTTACCCATGCCTTGGGCACTAATGCACCTCCATACCATCACAGATGCTGGCTTTTGAACTTTGCGTCGATAACAGTCTGGATGGTTCGCTTCCCCTTAGGTCCGGATGACACGATGTCGAATATTTCCAAAAACAATTTAAAATGTGGACTCGTCAGACCACAGAACACTTTTCCACTTTGCATGAGTCCATCTTAGATGATCTCGGGCCCAGAGAAGCCGGCGGCGTTTCTGGATGTTGTTGATAAATGGCTTTCGCTTTGCATAGTAGAGCTTTAACTTGCACTTACAGATGTAGCGACAAACTGTATTTAGTGACAGTGGTTTTCTGAAGTGAAGTGAATCCTTTAGCGATTGATGTCGGTTTTTGATACAGTGCCGTCTGAGGGATCGAAGGTCACGGTCATTCAATGTTGGTTTCTGGCCATGCCGCTTACGTGGAGTGATTTCTCCAGATTCTCTGAACCTTTTGATGATATTATGGACCGTAGATGTTGAAATCCCTAAATTTCTTGCAATTGCACTTTGAGAAACGTTGTTCTTAAACTGTTCGACAATTTGCTCACGCAAAGGGGTGTTCCTCGCCCCATCCTTTCTTGTGAAAGACTGAGCATTTTTTGGGAAGCTGTTTTTATACCCAATCATGGCACCCACCTGTTTCCAATTAGCCTGCACACCTGTTGGATGTTCCAAATAAGTGTTTGATGAGCATTCCTCAACTTTATCAGTATTGCCACCTTTCCCAACTTCTTTGTCACGTGTTGCTGGCATCAAATTCTAAAGTTAATGATTATTTGCAAAAAAAAATTTTTTTTATCAGTTTGAACATCAAATATGTTGTCTTTGTAGCATATTCAACTGAATATGGGTTGAAAATGATTTGCAAATCATTGTATTCCGTTTATATTTACATCTAACACAATTTCCCAACTCATATGGAAACGGGGTTTGTGTATATATATTTATATATATATATATATATATATATATATAGTTGAGGTTACTGTGGTTTACCCGTTATACAGTGCTCAATACCGGGGTAGAGCGGAATATACGTTAGGTCAGGAAAAAAACAGGTTTCCCTGCTCTTCAGGGAACTCCCCTGAAGACCATGGAAACCTGCGAAAAAAGCTTGTAGGGATGAAATAGCCTCCGTGTTTTTTTTCCCTGACCTAACATATACATATACTGCACATTCCTCCATTAAATAGGTAAACAGCTGTAATACATTTTTATTTTACTTGAAATAAAACTGGTTTTGTTTAATACAATTCTATCCCAAACATTTAATAAAGTCAAATACAAATAAGGCAACAAGAGAAGTATCCCACACTTCTCTTTTCTAAAGTAAATCCATACAGCAGATATGATCATCTACTTTGTACATCAACTTTAGGATTTTCCAGGCTGGACAAGTCAGGTTAAAAAAAAAAAAAAAAAAAAAAATGTTCTAATCTATTTTGGATTTTTATGAATCGATTAAGAATCGTTACAAATAAGAATCGCATTTAATTTGAAAATCTTGCTTGTGATTAGTCATTTTGTATGTAAAAAAAAAAAGACAGTTTAAATATTGTGTTGCTATTGTTAAACCGTCAATAGCACTTCCCATAAACACATTGAAACATGTACAGTTGATACATGTCATTGGTATCGGCTGATATCACTCGTGCATGATCGGTATAGGAATCGGTAGCATAAAAGTGGCTCAAACACAGAATAGCACTATGTCAGAGACAGGTAGGATAGGCCCCAGCTGACCTGTGTCCCTCAAGAGAACATAAAAAGAACGTCACCTGAGGGAGACGAGGGTTCTCTCGGAGCCGAAATAACCTTGCACTCTCGCTTCCGGTCTTTTTTTGTCCTCCTCAGCATCTCTATTCATGTCCTGCTCTCGCCGTGTCCTTCACGACCTCTTCTCTTCCTTCCCTGCGCCCTCCGGGTTTATTTAATTCAGCCTCCTTCAGTAGCCCACCTGTGTCTTTAAAAGTCCACTCAGACCCCCCCCCCCCCCCCACACACACACACACTCACCTAGCAGGATGACGATGCACAACAGGATGGCGATGAGCGCCCCCGTGCTGAGGCCCGCCGAGGACAGGAAGGCCTCGCCTTGGCACATGCGGATCTTGCCGTGGCGCTGGCAGGGGCACACGCGCAGGGTCAGGGTGCTGGTGGCGCTCAGGGACGGCTCCCCGCTGTCCCACACCACCACGGGCAGCTCGTACAGCTCCTGGGTCAGGTGGTTGAAGCGCCGCCGCCTGGCGATGATGCTGGCCGTGCTGTCTGCAACGACAACACCACGATACGTTGAGTCGGCAATTATCGCCCTTTATTTACCCAAATATTGTACAACCGGGGGGGTCTAAACCTTTTTCCACTGGGGGCCGCACAGTGGAAAATCAAAGCATGCAGTGGCCAATTTGATAGTTTTCATTTTATATACAATATTTAGATTCATTTGTTTAACCTTTTAAAGATCTCAATCATAAAAATGTAAAAAATAACCATACAATAATATTTTTTTTTATTATTATTCAATCTCTAGATTGCGGTGTTCAAACATTTCCCAAAGCATGCAAGGGCTATTTTAATGTTCTTTATTTACAAAACCAATGCAGTTTATCAATTTTTTTAAACGATTAGTCTCAATCATAACAATGTTGAAAATGTTTAGTTTTTATTATTATTCAATCTCTAGATCGGGGGTGTCCAAACTTTTTCCCAAGCATGCGGGGCCATTTTGAAATATTTTATTTTGTAAAAAAAAAATATAAATCTCTAAAACAATAATTTGTGTCATCTTTGAGTTACAAGTGACACAACATATTATAGTTAGTTTTAAAAGTTCACCTTTGTTTTGTTACATTAAGTATTTTTATTTTTATTTATTTTTTTTACATTTTTACTAGTTTTTTTGTTTGATTTTATTTTGACAATATGCTGCGGGCCAACAAAATATGAGCTGCGGTCCACAAATGGCCCCTAGGCCACACTCCAGATTTTTCTCTAGACTTCAGTTTTATCAGTCGATATTCAAAAGTAAAAACTTTTTTTTTATGTTTCATGCACTTTTTTTCAGAGAAAACCTTGTTTTTAATGGCAAAAACACAAAATAATCAATATATCCCCCTCAAAAAATATTTGATCTGAAGTAATTGGAGCCTTAAATGGGTCAAAAGTTCACAACATTGATTTTGATTTGTTATTATTTTTAAACAATGATAGTTTAAAAACAATTTTTTTTTTTTTTTTTAATACTTTCTACGCCTAAATCTCAAGATCAACTTTAAAACTATCTGTTGATTATAAATTTTTTTTTAATATATATATTTGTTTGTTTAATGCCCTTGATTTTTATGGCAAAAACACAAAATATGCAATATTTTCCCCCAAAAAAGTTCAAAAAGTGGAATATTTGATGTGAAGTAATTGGAGCCTTAAGTTAGTCAGTAATTCATAACAATATTGATTTTTTTTGAGCAATTACAGTTTAAAAAAAATCCAATCCCACTAAAATTAATGAGGATTTAAAAGGAGCCCCACTCATAAAAGTGGTAAAATTCTTTATTTGTATTTGTCTTATTTTCAGCATTTAAGTCTCTATCTAGATCAGGGGTCCCCAAACTTTTTGACCAGGAGGCCGTATTGGGCCAGGGGCTGGGCTATATATATATATATATATATATATATATATATATATATATATATATATATATATATATATATATATATATATATATATATATATATATATATATATATATATATATATATATATATATATGTATATGTATATATATATATATATATATATATGTATATGTATATATATATATATATATATATATGTATATGTGTGTGTATATATATATATGTGTGTGTGTGTATATATAAATATGTGTGTATATATATATATATGTGTATATATATATATATATATATGTGTATATATATATATATATGTATGTATGTATGTATATATATGTGTATATATATATATATATGTATATATATATATATATATGTATGTATGTATGTATGTATATATATATATGTATGTATGTATGTATGTATATATATATATATGTAAATGTATATATATATATATGTATGTATACACACACATATATATGTATGTATGTAATCTATCTCATTTCAGATTAGACAAACTGCCTTTTCTGAACAAAAAAAAGTCATATAGATTTTAAAAAACTGTGCACACGGAGTCCATTTTACGTTTCCCCAATGATTTTCGTGCACTGATTAACTGAAAGAGCGACACTGCGGCATGAGCGTGATGATGTCACGTTATCGATGGGAAAATGCATTTTTAGACAATATAATTTGCCTAAGCGGCTAGGATACCCTGAGATTAACAAGCGGTAGAAAATGGATTGATGGATGGGCTAGAAAGGACAGATTTAGAAAATAATAATAAAAAATAAAAAATTTTTTTTTTTTTACTCGGGACTACCAGGACTACTCGGGCCATAGTTTGAGGACCGCTGATCTAGATCAGCTTCAGATAACTTTGCCGATTATAAATTTTTATGGGGTTTTATTTGTTTGTTTTATGCCTTTTTTGTCAAATAATTTTTTTTTTATGTATAAATTTTCCCCAAAATATTTCAAAGTGAAATACCGTATTTTTCGGACTATAAGTCGCAGTTTTTTTCATAGTTTGGCCGGGGGTGCGACTTATACTCAGGAGCGCCTTATGTGTGAAATTATTAACACATTACCGTAAAATATCAAATAATATTATTTAGCTCATTCCCGTAAGAGACTAGACGTATAAGATTTCATGGGATTTAGCGATTAGGAGTGACAGATTGTTTGGTAAACGTATAGCATGTTCTATATGTTATAGTTATTTGAATGACTCTTACCATAATATGTTACGTTAACATACCAGGCACGTTCTCAGTTGGTTATTTACCTTGAGTACCTTGAAGGTAGAAAAGCGCTATACAAGTACAACCCATTTATTATATTTAATTATTTATGCCTCATATAACGTACACTTATTCAGCCTGTTCACTATTCTTTATTTATTTTAAATTGCCTTTCAAATGTCTATTCTTGGTGTTGGGTTTTATCAAATGAATTTCCCCAAAAAAGCGACTTATACTCCAGTGCGACTTATATATGTTTTTTTTCTTCTTTATTATGCATTTTCAGCCGGTGCGACTTATACTCCGGTGCGACTTATAGTCCGAAATATACGGTATTAGATGTGAGGTAATTGGAGCCTTGAATAGGTCAATAATTCATGACACCATTGATTTTCATTCATTATTATTTTTTGAGCAAGGACACATGTATGTGTTATTAGAGTCAACTTTGCAAATTTGTCTCATTCCACTTTTTATGTTTTTTTTTTTTTAATAGTATTTTTAGAATATGCCGTAAGAAACATTTGCTGCAGGCAGCACTTTGGACACCTCTGCTGTATAACAACTTAATTTTTTTAAATTTCATCATAATTTGGACTGCATGAGAAAGTGCAAAGGAACATTCCTGCCTCCTATGCACAGAAAATAAATAAGATGGTCTACCTTAATGAAAAAAACCCCCAAAAAAACCACGATTATAATTTTATGATATGTCGAACCGGCACGGGATATAAACGTCTCCATGATAACAACTTTCATGTTAATGTTGAATATGCAGGACAGCAAGAGCACATATTCCCCTCCCCCTCCTCCCCGGCCCCCCATCCCCATCCTCCCTCACTGCCACTGCTGTGACACATGGCCTCCCTCTGCAATCTGGGCTCCATCTTTGAATAATTATAATGACGGACAGTCGGAATGACAACGCACACTTCAAGCTTTATTACATCGGACTGGCCGTATCACCGAATCAGCACGCAGGCTTGGTTGTGTGTGTGTGTGCGTGTGTGTGTGTGTGTGTGCGAAGCATCCTCTCCGCGCCGACCACAGCATGGCAGCACACTTCAATTAGGACATGCTAATTCCACATTGCACCGCCTGCACGGCGCAGGTCTTGATTATCGCCACGGCGTGACGGCCTCAGCCTGTACGGTGTGGGTGGACCACGCGTGCAGGTAAAAAGGCTCGGAGGCGAAGTCCGCTCCCACGTCTCGTTAAAACCGCCGCTTCCTGCCTCACATGCTGCATCGTTACATCATCAGCGGACACCAAGTTCGTCCCCACTTGGGACAAAAGTGACACGAAAAATGTATGATCTTGTTTGGTCTATTTTAAAACCTTCTCCAGGCTTCACTACACGTCTTATTGTAAAGCACACAGCTCTGCTAACTACCCCTCAGACAGCCACAGTTGATAGAGATGTACGTTTGAACATTTTTCTCAGCATGATGCTGCTGCAGCGGTTGTGTACTGCATTGTGTTTGAACCCAGGTCACCAGCATGAGAGGCGAGGGCGCTGACTACCGAGCTAAAAGCCCGGGCTATGAACCCGATAGCTCATGAAGTTTGTCAGGGAGGGAGGTTGAGCAACATACACATGCCGACATAGCCTCCATTACACTAGCATGTAGCCCACATGCTTACTTTTGCGCCTAGAACAATCCGGAATGTTCTTTTCCTCTCTGTTCCGGAGGACACGAAGTCCACAGTTTCCAAAAACAATTTGAAATGCGGACTCGTCAGACCACAACACATTTCCACTTTGCATCAGTCCACCTTATATGAGCTCAGGCCCAGCGAAGCCGGCAGCGTTTCTGGGTGTTGTTGATAAACGGCTTTGGCTTTACATAGTTGAGTTTTAAATTGCACTTACGGATGTAGCGACGAACCGTATTTACTGACAGTGGTTTTCTAAAGTGTTCCTGAGCCCATACAGTGATATCCTTTACACATTGATGTTGGTTCTTGATGAAGTACCGCCTGAGGGATCCAAGACCACAGGCATTCAACGTTACGTGCAGTTATTTCTCCAGATTCTCTGAACCTTTTGATGATATTACAGACCTTATATGGTGAAGTCCCTAAATTTCTTGCAATAGCTCGTTGAGAAATGTTGTTTTTAAACTGTTGGACAATTTGCTCACACATTTGTTCACAAAGTGGTGACCCTCGCCCCATCCTTGTTTGTGAATGACTGAGCATTTCATGGAAGCTGCGTTTATACCCAATCATGGCGCCCACCTGTTCCCAATTAGCCTGTTCACCTGTGGCGATGTTCCAAATAAGTGTTTGATGAGCATTCCTTAACTTGTTCAGTCTTTTTTGCCACTTGTGCCAGCTTTTTTGAAACATGTTGCAGGCATTTAATTCCAAATGAGCTAATATTTGCAAAAAAAATAACATTTTCCAGTTTGAACGTTAAATATATTTTCTTTGCAGTCTTTTCAATTGAATAAAAGTTGAAAAGGATTTGCAAATCATTGTATTCTGTTTTTATTTACCATTTACACAACGTGCCAACTTCACTGGTTCAACTTCAACTTCAACGTGATACAAAAAGAGCTGAAAAAATGTGATTGTCTTCAATTGCTCCGTCTGCACTTGTTTTTTTTACAACTTGGGGCGGAAAACAGTGCAGAAGTGAAGTATTTTGCATAAGCAGATGTGCTCACAGACCCTTTCAGAGACAATATCTTGTTGTGGTTTTTCTACTTTGGCCTTGAATGCATTGGAATTCAATGTGGAATCCGAAAAATGTCCGTTGAGATATTTGCCAATATTCTGTGTTTTTAGTTCGGTGCAGCATTTCCTTTTCCCATTCATATACAGCAGTTCTAATTGAGTCTGCGTCCCAGATTTTCCTTCTGGTCCTTTCGTATTTTTTTGTCAGTGTGGATGTGAAATGGTCTTGAATTCTATTTGTGATGGATTTTGAAATTTCTTTAGAATCCTAAATTTGACTTATTGAAACCTGCAGAGATCCCAAATAAACGACGTACATTCAAGTAAAACATTCAACATTAAGTTAATTCAAATCATTTACTGTGATTAATCAAAATTACTTAAAATACATTTAATTAATACAAATTCAAAAAGTGTGATACATTTAATCAAAAATTCAACCAGCGAACGTTAAAAAAAATGTTTTAAGTAGGGTTCGCTACACAGTTTGGCACTAATAACAAAGCATAAAAAATATATATATACACAGCACAGGCCAAAAGTTTGGACAAACCTTTTCATTTCAATGCGTTTTTTTTTTTTTTTCATGACTATTTATTGTAGATTGTCACTGAACGCATCAAAACTATGACACCTGTGACGTGAAAACCCTTTCAGGTGACTACCTCTTGAAGCTCATCGAGAGAATGCCAAGAGTGTGCAAAGCAGTAATCACAGCAAAGGGTGGCTATTTTGAAGAAACTAGAATATAAAACATGTTTTCAGTTATTTCACCTTTTTTTTTTGTTAAGTACATAACTCCACATGTGTTCATTCATAGTTTTGATGCCTTCAGCGACGATCTACAATGTAAATAGTTATGAAAATAAAGAAAACGCATTGAATGAGGAGAAGGTGTGTCCAAACTTTTGGCCTGTACTGTATATATCATGGATGGCACCATTTGTCGCGGTTTACCTGACACATGAAACGTGCCAAATCGGGTGGATCCACTATCCACTTTAGTCGACAGAAGGTATAGAGTGTTGAATATCTTAAAAGGTGTTTTTTGGCAATTCCAACTTTGACCACAGCGTCAGTCGCCATGTCGAGTGGCGCTTTCAGTCATTTTCAGCAGTCAGCATTGCAAAATGATTACTGTATCTACTGTAACTCAAAATATATGTATGTTAGTTGCAATGTACGTTTTTTGGTTGTTTTTTTTATCACTTATTGAGATTCCTTGATTTTCCTCCAACACCTTCCTTTCTTATACACAGTAAGTGAACTTAATTTAAACATATAACATTTAATGTGTCAACTAATTATCAGTAGACGACACGAGGAATGGGTGAGATTAATTATAAACTTTGCGTCTTCCTACAGTACTACTTTTCAGATATGTTGAATTTCTCCAGCGCATGGTGTTACTTAATGTAACATGTCTGAAATAAATACATCATAAGCATAGATCAGAGGTGTCAAACTCATTTTAGATCGGGGGTCGCATGGAGAAAAATCTACTCCCAAGTGGGCCGGGCTGGTAAAATCACGGCACGATAACTTAAAAATAAAGACAACTTCAGATTGTTTTCTTTGTTTAAAAATAGAACAAGCACATTCTGAAAATGTACAAATCATAATGTTGTTTGTTTGTTTTTACACTTACATGTTGCGGTTAATAGTATTTATTCTACCCTTATTTGTTGTTATATGTACTTTCTGAATACATTATGTGATAATGTTCATCAGTCAACTCATTGGTGTTAATTTCCAATCTATCATGATAAAAAAATAAAATTACAGAATGTTATTTATGTAGTTTGCTCGTTTTCCTTTATTTATTTATTTATTTTTTTTTTTTACATATGTAGCATCATCTACATACATACAAAGAATTGCTTTTGCGACATCTAGTGGACACATTTAGAACAGCAGTTTCTTTCATTCAAAAATGTCAGCTCATTTTTATACTTGGCAAACTCATCCCGCGGGCCGGATAAAACCTGGCCGTACGTTTGACACCCCTGAGTTAACATAATTTGCGATTACATGAGTACATTTTTTTTTTTATCCCAAAATAGAAATACATAATACATTTAGTAAGAAAAGTTACAGTTAGCATCAAGGCTTGCAATTGGGGGTTAAATCGCCAACATGATTCCCGAGTGCGGCCACCGCTGCTGCTCACTGCTCCCTTCACCTCCCAGGGGGTGGAACAAGGGGATGGGTCAAATGCAGAGAGTAATTTCACAACACTTAGTGTGTGTGTGTGTGTGTGTGTGTGTGTGTGTGTGTGTGTGACTATTAGTGGTACTTTAACTTTAACTTTACTTTATTGATGCATATTATTCCCAGGCTTTGGAGGGGCCAAATAAAATTAAGTGGCGGGCCACATCTGGCCCCCGGGCCTTGAGTTTGACACATGTGGCATAAATAAACAGCTGTAATGTTATGTTATCAAGCTAACACAAAGCTAACAATGTCATCATCAAAATATTCATATTGATGGTTTTTGGCCACCATGCTTTGATAGAAGTAGTTTGTATTTTTGGGCAACTCGCGATTCCGATTCAATTCGATTCTTAGGGGTAACGATTCGATTAAGAATCCTTTTTTTTAATTTTTTTTATAACAGTGGGTACCAGTTCTATAATTAACTGGACAGGACAAATAAAAAAATAAAAAATAATAATAATTAAAATAATTTTTTTTTATCAATTAACAATCGTTACAAAAACTGAATGGACATAATTTATTTGTTCAAAAGTTGCTAACATTTGCATATTGTGTATTCATAAAAGTATTTCTTTATTAATTCAATTATTTATTTATGGTAGTGCTGCTGAATAATTATTTGTTGACCAATTTAATCACACTTTTTGAATGATGATTAGTTGTGATTAATCACAGTAAATTACTTGCTTGCATAATTTCAAATTACTTTTTTTTTTTTAAACGCAACATTTTATTTAAGTCTTACTTAAATGCATGTTATTTATTTGCTTAAACCTTGCTAACATTTTCATCTTGTAGATAGTTGTCATATTCATGTTTTTTGGCCACCTTTGGCCTTGATAGAAGTAGTTTGTATATTTATTAGGGCTGTGAATCTTTGGGCAACTCAGGATTCAGATTCAGATTCAATTCGATTCTTGGGGGTAACGATTTGATTCACAATCGATTCTCGACTTTTTTTTTAATAGCATTGGGTACCAGTTTTATGATTAACTTGACAGTACAAAGTTTCTCATTGTATCCCATTGTTGAGTTTTTTCTTGCCCTGATGTGGGATCTGAGCCGAGGATGTCGTTGTGGCTTGTGCAGCCCTTTGAGACACTCGTGATTTAGGGCAACATAAGTCAACTTTGATTGATTGATTGATTGATTAATCACAGTAAAAGACTTGCTTGAATAATTTAAATTAACTTTTAAACGATTTAAACGATTCCGATTCAATTCGATTCTTGGGGGTAACAATTTGATTCAAGGTCAAGGTTCAACTTTATTGTCCCCGCGGGACAATAAAGTTGAACCTTGACTTGACCAAAATCCTTGACTTTTTTTTTAATAACATTGGGTACCAGTTCTATGATTAACCGGACAGGACAAATTAAAAAATATATATATTAATAATAATTCAAATGAATGTTAGCTTTTTTTTTTTATCGATTGAACATTTCTGGGATTTTTTTCAGTTCAGCCAGTGCAGAATCCTATTAAAAGCACGTGGTCATGTTATTTCTTTACGTGGTGTACACAGCACATGTCTCTGAAAATACTGGATATGGAACAGGGGGGGGGGCTTATGATGTGTCAGTGCGGACTCTCTGGCCAGAGAAGAATAAAACAAGTGAACTCCCAGGACACGTTTGCTTCACTGAGAGAGCTCACTGAAGTGGATGGAGCACAACCCCCCCACCCCCACATCCCACCGGATGTGCTGTAGCAGACATTAGTGCACTGGAGGAACATGACATTTTGTGGGTATAAATAGACTCGCTAACCAGTGCATCAACTACTTGAGAAATGTCTGCGTGAAAGCAGAATTTTTGTATTGGATCTGATGACAATATTATGAATTCTTCTGTAACTCTAGTAGCTGCTGTGTATCCTCATGAGGAGTGTTTGTGTGAGGGTTGCTTGGTGCAGCAGACCAAAAACAGGAGGATATATATCACGCTGCAAAAAATCAGTGTTCAAAAACAAGAAAAAAAAAATACAGAAAATTAGGAGTATTTTACTTGAACTAAGGAAAATTATCTGCCAATAGAACAAGAAAATTTGGCTTGTCAAGACTTTCCAAAACAAGTCAAATTAGCTAACCTCAATGAACCCAAAAATACTTTAAAATAAGTATATTCTCAGTTGTGCAGCCCTTTGAGACACTTGTGATTTAGGGCTGTATAAATAAACATTGATTGATTGATTGACTAATAACAAGTGCACTTTTCTTGATAGAAAAAAAAATTAGACCTTTTTTGTCAATATGTTGAAAAATATTATTTCAATTAAAGGGGAACACTATCACAATTTCAGAAGGGTTGAAACCATTAAAAATCAGTTCCAAGTGGCTTATTTTATTTTTCGAAGTTTTTTTCAAAATTTTACCCATCACGCAATATCCCTAAAAAAAGCTTCAAAGTGCCTGATTTTAACCATCGTTATATACACCCGTCCATTTTCCTGTGACGTCACATAGTGATGCCAATACAAACAAACATGGC
Source organism: Nerophis lumbriciformis (assembly GCF_033978685.3). NCBI lineage: Eukaryota > Metazoa > Chordata > Actinopteri > Syngnathiformes > Syngnathidae > Nerophis > Nerophis lumbriciformis. The sequence continues at coordinate 41,255,990 of NC_084554.2, forward strand.
GGATAGAACAGCAAGGTATAGCGACATTAGCTGGGATTCAGACTCGGATTTCAGCGGCTTAAGCGATTCAACAGATTACGCATGTATTGAAACGGATGGTTGTAGTGTGGAGGCAGGTAGCAAAAACGAAATTGAAGAAGAAACTGAAGCTATTGAGCCATATCGGTTTGAACCGTATGCAAGCGAAACCGACGAAAACGACACGACAGCCAGCGACACGGACAAATTCGGCGATCGCCTTCTAACCAATGATTGGTATGTGTTTGTTTGGCATTAAAGGAAACTAACAACTATGAACTAGGTTTACAGCATATGAAATACATTTGGCAACAACATGCACTTTGAGAGTGCAGACAGCCCAGTTTTCATCAATTAATATAGTCTGTAGACATACCCTCATCCGCTCTCTTTTCCTGAAAGCTGATCTGTCCAGTCCAGTTGGAAATGCATCTGCTTTGAGTGTCGCAGGATATCCACACATTCTTGCCATCTCTGTCGTAGCATAGCTTTCGTCGGTAAAGTGTGCGGAACAAATGTCCATTTTCTTGCCACTTTCGCATCTTTGGGCCACTGGTGCAACTTGAATCCGTCCCTGTTCGTGTTGTTACACCCTCCGACAACACACCGACGAGGCATGATGTCTCCAAGGTACGGAAAACAGTCGAAAAAACGGAAAATAACAGAGCTGATTTGACTCGGTGTTTGTAATGTGTTTGAGAAAATGGCGGATTGCTTCCCGATGTGACGTCACGTGATGCCATCGCTCCGAGAGCGAATAATAGAAAGGCGTTTAATTCGCCAAAATTCACCCATTTAGAGTTTGGAAATCGGTTAAAAAAATATATGGTCTTTTTTCTGCAACATCAGGGTATATATTGACGCTTACATAGGTCTGGTGATAATGTTCCCCTTTAAGTAAATGCTAGTGCCATTATCTTGACATAATGATATGCGCCCGGCATTACATTTCTTGAAACCAGCAAACTTACACTAAAAACTAGTTTATTTTTCTTAATGGAAAGGTAACCGCTTGTTACTCTCGGGGTCTACTAGCCGCTCAGGCAAATCATATTGTCTAAAAATGCATTTTTCCATCGATAACATGACATCATCGCGCCAAGTGCGTGCTCTTTCAGTCAATTAGTGCGCGAGGAATATATATATATATATATATATATGTATATATATATATATATATATATATATATATATATATATATATATATATATATATATATATATATATATATATATATATATATATATACACAGCCCGACCCCCAGCCAATTTTTTTTTTATTGTAATTTTGAAGAATTTACCTGAATGTGCATGAACTATTTCTGTTCAAAATAGTTTGAAATGTCACATGTTAAATGTTTAAATATTAACTGTCCGTTTACTGTACTGTGCCGACTGTACTACTATATGAGTACGTATTTTCTCTTGTTTCATTGAAAATAAAACCGCAAAGTCCATTTGGCTGTCATCTGTTTTAATTATGAGACATAATTGTGTCAAAGTCATGATTTTTTTGTTCATGCTTGAAATAAGAAATTATTACTTTGAAAAAGCAGTTTTATACTTGTGAGTGTTGATGACACAGCTTTACAACAGTTGATATTCTAGTTCCAAGCATGTTTTACTCAATATAGGTCATAAAATCTCAGCAACAACCTGTAATATCTTACTGAGATCATTTAGGACCAAAACACTTAAAACAAGTAAAACACTCTAACATAAAATCTGCTTAGTGAGAAGAACTATCTTATCAGACAGAAAATAAGCAAAAATCACCCTTATTTGAGATATTTAATCTTACTTAGATTTCAGTTTTTGCAGTGCACACACTGCAAGGGGAAATATACACAACTATATAAAGTTATACATGGTCAGAACTTTACTTAGACTGTACTTTCTACTTGTGATGTCAGATGTTGTATGTTTTAAATCAGATTAATCACACTTTTGAATTTGGATTCATCATGATTAATCACTGGTAGTTACTCGCTTGCATGATTTAAATGAACTTAATAAAAATATCCCAATATTGTAACTTTCATTGTGAAAATGTCACAGGAACATTTAAAAAAAAAAAGTGTTTTGCTTAAATGTCTTTTTTCTTTGCTTGCTAACACAGAAGAGTGCAAGGCTTTATTTTAAGATGTGTAGCAAAGCATGCATTTTTGGGGGGTTATTTTCTAAATGTATCTATCGTTTCATTAATTTATTTATTTGTCTTAGTGCTAGTAAATTATTTTTATTTTTGATCAATTTAATCATACTTTAAAAACATTGTATTAATGTTATTCATCAAAGTAAATTACTTGCTTGCATAATTTGAATTAACTTTAAAAAACGCAACATTTGATTAAAGTTTTACTTGACTGCATGTCATTTATTTGCTCGAAACTTGCTAAGATTTTTTTCTTGTAGATAGTTGGCAGCGCCTTAGGCTTTATTTTAAGATGTGTAGAGAAGCCTGCATTATATTGTTATATATATATTCATAAATGTATTTAATTATCTATTAATTTATGTATTCTTCTTTGTGCTGCTAAATAATTAATTTTGAATACATTTAATCACACTTTTTGAAAGTTGATTAATCGTGATTAATCACAGTAAATGACACACTTGGACAATTTTAAATCTACGTTAAAAAAGCCCCCATCTTTTTTAACTGTTTTACTTGAATGGACGTTTAAAACTTGCTAACGATGAAGTGGCGACTTGTCCAGGGTGTACCCCGCCTTCCGCCCGATTGTAGCTGAGATAGGCTCCAGCGCCCCCGTGACCCCAAAGGGAATAAGCGGTAGAAAATGGATGGTATTCATAAATGTATTTATTTATTTATGTTAGTGCTGCTGAATAATTATTTTTGACCGATATAGTCACACTTTGAATGTTGAATAATCGTCATTAATCACAGTAAATAATTTGCTTACATAATTTAAATTAACTTTTTTTAAAAACGCAATATTTTATTTAAGTTTTACTTGAATGCATGTCATTTATTTGCTTAAAACTTTGTAACATTTTTATCTTGTAGATAGTTGGCAGCGCCTTAGGATTTATTTTAAGATGTGTAGTGAAGCCTGCATTGTTTTGTTTATTTCAAAATGTATTTATTTTTAATTGATTTATTTGTTTGTGTTAGTGCTGCTGAAATATTATTTTAGATCATTATAATCACACTTTTTTTTTTGATTAATCGTGATTCATCACAGTAAATGACTTGCTTGCATAATTTAAATCAACTTAAAAAAAACTCTACATTTGATTAAAGTTTTACTTGAATGCATGTCATTTATTTGCTCAAAACTTGCTAACATTTTTATCTTGTAGATAGTTGGCAGCGCCTCAAGTTTTATTTTAAGATGTGTAGTGAAGCCTCCATTTTTTTGTTTTGTTTATTTCGAAATGTATTTATTTATTCATTAATTTATTTGTTTGTGTTAGTGCTGCTAAATTATTATTTTTAAGTAATTTTAATCACTCATTTAAAACATTGTGTATAATGGTGATTATTCACAGCAAATGACTTGTTTGCATAATTTAACTTAACTTAAAAAAAACATTTGATTTAAGTTTTACTTGATTGCATGTCATTTATTTGCTCAAAACTTGCTAACACTTTTTATCTTGTAGATAGTTGGCTGCGCATCAGGCTTTATTTTAAGATGTGTAGTGAAGCCTGCATTGTTCTGTTTATTCATAAATGTATTTATTTATTCATGAATGTATGTTTGTCTTAGTGCTGCTAAATTATTGTTATTTTTCGATCATTTTAATCACACATTTTTTTATTTTGATTAATCGCGATTAATCACAGCAAATGACTTGCTTGCATAATTTAAATTAACTTAAAAAACACCGCGATATTTGATTGATGTTTTACTTTATTGCGTGTCAATTATTTGCTCAAACCTTGCTAACATTTTAGTTGGCAGAGCGCCAGGATACAATTTAAGATGTGTAGCGAAGCCTGCATTTTTTTGTTGTTGTTGTTCATTTGTAAACGTATTTATATATTCATTTATTTTTGTTTTAGTGCTGCGAAATAATTTTTTGCATCAATATATCACACTTTTTTTTAATTAATCGTGATTAATCACAGTAAACTACTTGCTTGCATAATTTAAATTAACTTTAAACTAAGCTGTGTAGCGAAGCCTTTTTTTGGTTTATTTATAAATGTATTTATATATTAATAAATTTTTGTTTTAGTGCTGCTAAAAACAAATTTTGACCAATTTAATCACACTTTTTAAAATTTTAATTAATCGTGATTAATCACAGTCAATGACTTGCTTGCGTAATTTAAATTAACTTTAAACTAAGCTGTGTAGCGAAGCCTTTTTTTGGTTTATTTCTAAATGTATGTATTTATTCATTTAAATTAACTTTAAAAAAGACCATTTTAGAAATATTTTCCCTAAATGTATGTTGTTTTTTGTTTTTTTGCTCAAAAGTGGGTAACTCCTTAATCTTCAGCCCCGTGGCGGTGTGTTTTGAAGCGAAACTTGCCAGCGAGCACGCCAGTGGGCGTGGCCTCATTGTCTTTGCACTAACATATGCATCCACAGTTAATTGCATGATTAATGTGATCATTTTGTGTGATTAATCACATGAGTTAATGTGTTATTGTGACATTATCGCTTGGACAACATCACTGCTAATTAGAGCACAAAGTTGTTTGGTACAGTTCCCCGATATCGTGGACGGACCAATCAATGAAGTGTAGCTGCTGATGTCCACACACACAATCGTCAATACAGCCTTTTTTTTTTTTAAGCTGAGGGCGAAGCATGCAGAAGTGTTTTTGCACACCTCGCCTTGTTTGGAAATCGAACCCTCCTTTCAAAGCACGAACGACATAACTGCTAATTAAACGTCCTGCACATCAACCGCTCGCCAGCTCTTGTTTCGCCAGCGCTGCTGATCAGCCGTAATATTAGGAGCCCTATTAGTATGGAAAATGGATGGCTCCAGAAATCAATTGATCTATTTATGCACGTAGGATATTTAAAGATTGTCCTCCCTTTTCATTCTCCCGTGCGGGAGAATGTCAGCGCAAAGTGACAGATAATGAGAACAGAGTGGAACAATTTACCAAGTTAGTCGCAAAGTGGTTATGTAGCTTTTAATAGCGGTCCATTCCGCCGCCGTTTGACCAGCCTTTTAAATGCACCCGCTGTGGCGACTGGGTGACGTAGCGGGAACGAAGGCGGCGCTCGCAAACGTTGACATTTAATAGAAAGCGCTCGCTAATGGCGCCACTTAAAAGTCAACTTTTGCTGAAGCGAGGAACGTACAGTATGTGAACCCGACGTAAATGAGCTCTCGCTCGTATCATGGAGCGGGAAAACGTAGGCTTTTAGGGCTTTGAGGAGAAACTTGCGAACATGTCATTAATGTCAGACTAACAGGGAGCCTCAATCAGGACTTGAGAGAAACCACGCCCCCCCACTTGAGGACTGCTGGGTGCCACACTCGGGTCCGCAGTCCGCCACAAGCTAAAAAAAACTGCAAATATGCCCTCAAGTGCAGTGATTCTCAAACTGTGGTACGCGGGCTCCATCTAGTGGTCCGCCAAATAATCGCTTGATTAAAGTACAGTGTTTTATTTTCCTATATGCAAACACTGTGTTACTGTTCAAACTGTGTGTAATGTGGCAGTGGCCAATATTAAACATACTTGTTTTGAATGAATACCTGGGCCTACTACGCTACTGTATTACAATGTTGGCAGTGTTGGTGCTAGGAATTTTAAAAATGGGGTCCCACAGTAAATTTTTGGGGTCCCACTTTTTTGTAACCGTTTTGAAAACAAATGATTAATGTATGCATTATCCTGTTATGTCTCACATTCTATATTGTGTTTTGGAAAAAGCTTGTTATAAACATTACTTAATTCATTAAAAAAGTAATACAAAAGAAAACAAAATTTGTATGCATATGTATAAAATGTCCCCCCGCAACCCCAAAAGGGAATAAGCAGTAGAAAATGGATGGATGGATGTATAAAAAGTATGTATTCAGTTATAAACATTCATTCACTTTCTTATTTTCCTTCATGGATCTAAACTTTACTGCTATTTTTTTCTATACTTTTATTGTAATATTTTCAGAATGGGTTTGTTCTACTTTTGGCCAAAGTAAGACAAAGAAAACAATCCGAATGGGTCTTTATGTTTTAGTTTTAATGCCATAATTTTAATAGTCCGGCCCGCGTGTGCACAGATTTTCCTCCATGCGGCCCCTGAGCTAAAATGAGTTTGACACCCCTGCTCTAAATTCATTCGTAATTAATGTGAAAAAAACGGACGGGATGCGCAAACGTAAGCAGGCCAGATGTTATCAACATTAGCATCGCAAATGTGATAACAATGCTAGCTTGCAACCGTTTTGACAACAAAATGATAAACAAATGATAAATGTATGCATTATCCTGTTATATCACATTCTATATTGTGTTTTGGAAAAAGGTTGTCATAAACATTACTTAATTCATTAAAAAAACAATACAAAAGAAAACAAATTTTTATGCATATGTAAATTTATCCAGTTATAAACATTCATTCACTTTCTTCTTCCCTTTATGGATCTAAACTTTACGTTGCCGGTATTTTTTTCTATATTTTCATTTAATAAGTTGTAGGTGTATTTATTTCAGTATAAAAGTGTAAACGTTTTTTGCTTCGGTCATGAAATTTTGATAATGGTTATTCTGACCTGTATGTAGATCATCAGTCGTTAAAAAAACACCACATCTGCACTTTCATGGCAAATAATGCCAACAAACTTAGAATTTAGCAAGTTAGTTTCAATGTCATTTAATACAGTGGCACTCAATGCCTCTAGCATTTCATCTCTGGCTTGCTGATGGCCATAAGCTATTTAAAAGCCTACTGAAACCCACTACTACCGTCCACGCAGTCTAATAGTTTATATATCAATGATGAAATCTTAACATTGCAACACATGCCAATACGGCCGGGTTAGCTTACTAAAGTGCCATTTTAAATTTCGCGCCGAAATATCCTGCTGAAAACGTTTCGGTATGATGACGCCTGCGTAGGCCACAAATTAATCCCGCATAACAAACAAGCAAACCGGGCGGTAAAAAAATAAAAAATAAAAATCTGCGTCCGGCGGACGTCCTTTCTAAATTCAATGTGTAAAAAGACACACAAAGTGCGTTAACGCCAGCACTGGTTGGTCACTACGGTGGCACTTGGAGAACCGAGGGACTTGGCGAAAAAAAGTTTGGGAACCACTCAGTGGTTCTGAGCAGTGTGGGGACAAAGCCTCAACCTATCGTTGAAAAGCAGCTGTGGCCAAATGACAATTACCTCGGGTTTCGTACGTGGTAAGATTCGGTATTTCAAAAAAATATATTAGCCCCGGCCGGGTTTGGGATACGAGTTTGTCTGACCGCGTATAGTAAGGGTGGGTAAACTTTTTGGCTCGGGGGCCACATTGGCTTTTGCATATTCCATCTGTTGGAACTAAAAGTAGACTTCCCAAACATGGGCTATTTAATCATAATACATCTGTTTTCAACAATATAATATCAGAACATCAAAGAAACATAAAAATGCTATTAAATGGTCAACACTTACATTCTCTTTTAGGGTCAGCAGTGTTGTTGACCACCCTTTGTTGCCAGTGCGTCGAAGTCTAGTATCAGTTTTGTTGAGGCAATCCTCAAAACAGATTTTTGCTCAATTTTGTTGTAATATTTCGCGGGCTGGATTCAAGGGACCAACGGGCCGGATGTGGCCCCCGGGCCATAGTTTGCCCACCCCTGGCGTATAGTGTCTGAAGAAAGCATCCCGGATGTTGCTGACTCAGTACCTGTTTTTATTTTATTTTATTGAGTACAACAGCAAAATAATCCACCATGGGGCCAAAGAAAGTTGCGAGTGCCAGTACTTTGATAAAGAAGGCGAGAAACACTTGCATTCAAGAAATTAAGTTAAAAATGATTCTCAATGTTTGTCCATCCGTTTGAAATTAATAAGTACCTCAGTATTCGACTTAAAAAACAGCAAAATAATCCACCATGGGGCCATAAAATGTTGCGAGTGCCAGTACTTTAATGAGGAAGGTGAGAAACTATGGAAGTATTATTGCAGCAAATGTTGGTCTTTTTTAAAGTTAATTCAAACAAATTAATACATACATACGTTTATAAATAAACCAAAAATAGGCGTCGCGACACAGCTTAGTTTAAAGTTAATTTAAATTATGCAAGCAAGTCGTTTACTGTGATTAATCACGATTAATTACTGTTAAAAAAAAAGTGTGATTAGATTGATCCCAAAAATTATTTAGCTGCACTAAAACAAAAATAAATGAATATATAAATATATTTATAAATGAACAAAACAAATAAAAAAAATGCTAGCTTCGCTACACATCCGAAATAAAATCCTGGTGCGCTGCCAACTCTCTACAAGATAAAAATGTGGGCAATTTCGGAGCAAATATATGAAGTGAATTTGAGTAAAACATTTAAGAAATGTTGTGGTCCTTTTTTCAAAGTTAATTTAAATGATGCAAGCGAGTCATTTACTGTGATTAATTGGGGTTAAATATTAATATTACTAATATTATATCTCTATATTACATTTGTATCAACTCATTAAGGTATTATTTGCATTCAAGAAAGAACTTGTTGCAAAGAAGCTCATCCTCACTGCTCATGTGTCTTCAATTAAGTTAGAAATGACACTTAATGGTTTTCCATCCGTTTGAAATTAATAAGTACCTCTATATTCGACTTAATATGTCTGCTTAATTTTTGCCCCCGGTTTCATGTAACGTCTCAATCATCCACACATTGCACGTCACAACTCATCTGTTTGACTGCTTTCCAAGTTATAAAGTGTCAGAACAGAGAAACCCACATGTTGTGGGCTCGGTCTCTGCTTTTTAAATTTTTTTTATTGAGTACAACAGCAAAATAATCCACCATAGGGCCAAAGAAATTTGCGAATGCCAGCACTTTAATGAGGAAGGTGAGAAACTATGGAATAGGCTTGTGCGGTAGACCGGTATTATTATAGTACCGCGATACTAATGACTCATATTCGGTAATATACCGCCTCTGAAAAGTACCAGTCCCCTACATCCCCGCCGTCATCACGCCGTGTCATTGCTGGTTTTACGAGCAGATGAGCATGTTTGGCAGCGCACAATCACAGAGTACTTACAAGCAGACACAGTGTGTAGACAGAAAAGGGAGAACGGACGCATTTTGGCTTAAAAACTAAAGATAAAGGTGAAGTTATAACACTGAAACGCCCTCAGAAAGAGGTGCTTTAATACATGGCTAGTTAGCTAGCGGCTAAAGTCCATCCGCAGTTGGCAGTGTTCTGGCTACTTCTAAATCACTAATCCTGGTCTCCATGGCGACAAATAAAGAACGTTTCTTACAAGTATCATCCCTGCAGGACGAGGAATAGCTAAACATGCTTCACTACACACCGTAGCTCACCGGCGTCACAATGTCAACAAACGCCATTGGTGGATCTACACCTGACATCCACTGTAATGATACCAAGTACAGAAGCGTATCTAGTGGAAACTACTATGATTACATCAATAGTTTTTGGCATCACAACATCTTCTTTCATTTAAAAAAATATATATATTATGTTTATAAACTCAGGAAATATGTCCCTGGACACATGAATATGACCAATGTATGATCCTGTAACGACTTGGTATCGGATTTCTACCCAAATTTGTGGTATCATCCAAAACTAATGTAAAGTATCAAACAACAGAAGAATAAGTGATTATTACATTTTAACAGAAGTGTAGATAGAACATGTTAAAAGAGAAAGTAAGCAGATATTAACAGTAAATGAACAAGTAGATTAATAATTCATTTTCTACCGCTTGTCCTTAATAATGTTGACAAAATAATAGAATGACAATATGTTACTGCATATGTCAGCAGCTAAATTAGTAGCTTTTGTTTGCTTATTTACTAATAAAAGACAAGTTGTCTTGTATGTTCACTATTTTATTCAAGGACAAACTTGCAATAAGAAGCATATGTTTAATGTACCCTAAGATTTTGTGTTAAAATAAAGCCAATAATGACATTTTTTGTGGTCCCCTTTATTTAGAAAAGTATCAAAATAATTTTTGTACCGGTACCAAAATATTACCAAAACAATTTGCAAACTTCAATCTGTTTTTGTGTAAACAGATCCGCGTGTCTGTGACCAATACTGAAATATCGATATCGCCAATTCTGGTTCTTTATGCTCTAATATCGATTCTCGAATCAAAATATGGACGATTTGGTACTTGAGTGATTTGAGATCATTTTTGTCATTTGCAGGGGCACAGTGTAAAGACACTATATTGCCAAAAGTATTTGGCCACCTGCCTTGACTCACATATGTACTTGAAGTGCCATCCCATTCCTAACCCATAGGGTTCAATATGATGTGGGTCCACCTTTTGCAGCTATTACAGCTTCAACTCTTCTGGGATGGCTGTCCACAAGGTTGCAGAGTGTGTTTATAGGAATTTTCCAACATTCTATCAAAAGCGCATTGGTGAGGTCAAACACTTGTTGGTCGAGAAGACCTGGCTCTCAGTCTCCGTTCTAATTCATCCCAAAGGTGTTCTATCGGGTTCAGGTCAGGACTCTGTGCAGGCCAGTCAAGTTCATCCACACCAGACTCTGTCATCCCTGTCTTTATGGACCTTGGTGCACAGTCATGTTGGAAGAGGAAGAGGCCCGCTCCAAACTGTTCCCACAAGGTTGGGAGAATGGACTTGTCCAAAATATTTTGGTATCCTGGAGCATTCAAAGTTCCTTTCACTGGAACTAAGGGGCAAAGCCCAACTCCCGAAAAGCAACCCCACACCATAATTCCTCCTCCACAAAATTTCACTCTCGGCACAATGCAGTCCGAAATGTAGCGTTCTCCTGGCAACCTCCAAACCCAGACTCATCCATCAGATTGCCAGATGGAAAAGTGTGACTCATCAGAAGGCGTCTCCACTGCTCTAGAGTCCAGTGGCGACGTGCTTTACACCACTGCATTCGGCGTTTAGCATTGGACTTGGTGATGTATGGCTTAGATACAGCTGTTTGGCCATGGAAACCCATTCCATGTGGCTCTCTGCGTACTGTACGTGGGCTAATTGGAAGGTTAGATTGTGCTGAAAGTCTTTGCACTATGCGCTTCAGCATGCGCTGACCCCTCTCTGCCAGTTTACGTGGCCTGAGTTGCTGTTGTTCCCAAACTAAAGTTGACTTTGGAATATTTAGGAGCGAGGAAATTTCACGACTGCATTTGTTGCACAGGTGGCATCCTATGACAGTTCCACGCTGGAAATCACTGAGAGCGGCCCATTCTTTCACAAATGTTTGTAGAAACAGTCACCATGCTCAAGTGCTTGATTTTATACACCTGTGGCCAGGCCAAGTGATTAGGACACCTGATTCTGATCATTTGGATGGGTGGCCACAAATACTTTTGACAATATAGTGTATTTTATGCGTCATTTTTAAATATGTCACATTGTTTTCTATAATTGTTTTATTTTAAATGTGTTAACATGTTCCGGGTGTCAAGAAGGGATTTACATTCTTTATCACGGGAATAATTGCTTCAGTTTTTGTACGATTCCATTTTTGTGGGTTAGGAGGTCCCACTGTACGCACGTGTTTGTGACGTGCAACGTGCATGATGGCGCTATCTCCATCCTGGCAGAGGATTAGCGAACACTTTCTTCAAAAAGACTGTTGCGCGACCGAACAAAAGGCCTCCCCGGCGGAGTTGAGAACCCTCCCTTCATCCAGTCTTCGGTCCGCGCGCGCACTTGAAGGGAATTCATCTCGCCGGGGTTTTGTACACATAATCCCACAAACAAGCGCCGGGGCGAAGACTCCTCGGCGGCGGCGTCTCGCGAAGATCCGCGGCGAGAAGAGTGTAACGCAGGCGGGAAAAGGAGGTCACGAGAGATTTAGTGGTGTGAATGACTGAGAGGGATTTTCATCACAACAACAGAAGGGTTTTTTTTGTTTTTTTTGAGGAGGGCTGTGTGTTCAGCCACCAACATAAAGGAAGGAAAAGGCAGGCTGGCGGCGTGAGGAGCTTACTTTAATTACCAGACACAGTCGTCAACCGCACGCCGCCGACATGCGAAGGACTTCTAATACACATTAGGACTTCTTCTATGACACAGGTCATAGGAAATCTGGCCCGCCACATTATTTTATGTGGCCGGCGAAAACCTGGAAATAATAAAATGCTTCATCTTTTCTTACTAAATATTAGGCGTGTAACGGTACACAAAAATTTCGGTTCGGTACGTACCTCGGTTTAGAGGTCACGGTTTGGTTCATTTTCACTACAGTAAGAAAACAACAAAATATATATTTTTTGGTTATTTATTTACCAAATTTGTAAACAATGGCTTTATCCTTTTAACATTGGGAACACTATAATAATTCTGCCCACGTTAATCAACATTAAGTTGTTGCTCAGATTAAATAAAATGACAAAACTTTTCTTCTACCATTATATGTTACGTTAACATACCAGGCACGTTCTCAGTTGGTTATTTATGCGTAATATAACGTACACTTATTCAGCCTGTTGTTCACTATTCTTTATTTATTTTAAATTGCCTTTCAAATGTCTATTCTTGGTGTTAGGTTTTATCAAATACATTTCCCCCAAAAATGCGACTTATACTCCAGTGCGACTTATGTTTTTTTCCTTCTTTATTATGCATTTTCGGCCGGTGCGACTTATACTCCGGAGCGACTTATTGTCCGAAAAATGCGGTAAATATATTTCGTACCGGTAAATATCTGTAAAAATTTTAAAATATTTATTTCCTCTAAAATTTGGTGGGTGCAGCTTAAATACGGGTGCGCTTTACAGCCTGGGAAATACAGTAGCATACCTGCCAACTACTCCGGTTTTCCCGTAGTTAGTACGGTTTTCATCAACCTATTCCGGGTTACGGTTGCAGTGATAAAAAATACGGTTTTTCATTAATTACATTTTTTTTTTTTTTTTTTAAAGTTTTATTCACGAAATCGCGTAACAACAATGACAATCGACACTGCTTTCCGTAACTTCCTATCGAGCCATTCCGAATGCCATGCGCCAGGCTATTTATAGCACCGCTGCCAAGCACGAGGCACCTGTTGCCATTGTTTCCAAACGAGCGAACGATCATGGAATCAGCCGGAGAAAAATCGCAAACGAGTCTTAAACCGAAAAGAAAACTGCAGTCATTCCGTGAAGACTATTCAAAAGCCTATCCGGGAATAGTTATCCGTTCCAAAAAGGGTGAAAACTACGCGAATTGCACCTTGTGCAGACAAGATTTTTCGATCGGACACGGAGGAATTAGCGATGTAAAAGACCACGTTGGGACAAAAAAACACAAGTCTAATGCCGTTGCTAGCGATACAAGTGGAAAACTTTCAACGTTTTTTGGATTTTAGCCACAAAAAGGTAATGACACCAATGTTATCTATTGGAATTGTTTAGTACTGTTATACTGTTAAAAGTGTTTATACTATTTATGCTTTCAAGTCCAAGTTGAAGAAATCTTGTTAAATGTTGACAGCATAACTACCAAAATACAGAAGTATGTCCTTAATATTTCTGCAGTGCTATTTCTGTTGAAAAGTTAAAATGATTACATTAGAGATGTGATGTGCCACTTTTCAAGTGTCTGATGGCTTAAATTAATTTTCATTAATTTTTCATATTTTGAATTCTTTTGAAAGGCTTACAAAAAAAATACATTTGAATTGTAATTCCATGCTATTGACAGGACTATTAATTTTAATGAAGTTAGCTTACCATGTTTACAGTATGATAATTGTGATAGAAATGTGAATTTTAGGCACAGAATATTTTTTACAATTGAACAAGGCAGTAGATTATATAAGCTTGGACAGAAAGTTAATAATGACAACAATTTTATTTTAATGGAATTGTTTAGTACTGTTTTACCATTTGTTTACTGTAAAAAGTGTTTATACTGTTTATACTTTCAATTAACAAATTGAAGTCTTAATAATAATAATAATAATAACTGGGATTTATATAGCGCTTTTAGTCTTGTGAAAGGTTGACAGGATAACTGGCATTAACTGTCAAAATAATTTCAAACTATTGAAGTTAGCTTACAGAATAAACATGTCAATCAACCCATATGATTTTTGCTGTAATATTTTTGTTTTGAAAAGTCACTGTGACTGATAGAAAAGTGATGGTTTTAGCAACATTTTAACCTGTCTGAATGCTAATAATCATTTTGCGTCGGGGGGCGAAGCCTGAACCCCCCACCAGGACTTTGTCCTGGACCTACTGGGGCCTGCGGCCCCTGGACCCTGGCTACTAGGTTTTTCTGATTTCAAAAGTTGGCAGGTATGCAGTAGTAAGAAAATATACATTGTTGACGCATATTATTCCAGGTGTTAGTGGGCCGTATAAAATAATACCTGTTAAAATACACTTTTGACTTAAAAGTAAACTATTTTCCAAGACCTAAACATGGTGATATGATCCATTCTCAAAGAGCCCCAAGAAGCAAAATAAGACACAATTGGAGGCTGGAGACACTAAATCTTCCAGTCCTTCCAGAAGCTGATATCCATTCTTGACCATACAAGCTGATATTTTGCGTACAATCCCCTCCAACTTCCTGCGTCGAATGATAAAGAGGAACTGCGTTCGGTTTCCATGTCACACAAAAGCCATCACGTCCTGCGGGGGGGATTATGCCGCAGTTTGTTGGAGGAAAAGGAGGAAGGCTGTGCGGCAGGAGCCAAATTTGCGAGCGGCCATTAGCGGAACAGCAGGACGTGAACACGCTGCCATGGATCTTTGCAGGGAGCGGGTCTCGGCTGGATGCTGCTACGGGGATACTTGGCAGCAGATGGTTCCCGTTTTGAGAGGATGCGGGAAAATATCGCCGTGGACACGGCGTCCTTATGGACCAGCAGCTTGTTGAATGTTTCTCGGTGACTTTCCAAAGCCGCGACTAGAAAACAGCATCTCCATCTTAATGGTGCGCCTGGCGGTATCGGGGACAATGTCAAGCTGCTTTTATTGGCGATCAAACGACTCCTCAGTACCCGGCCCTCGTAGTTGTTCCCAGGTTGAGGACAAACAAGTACAGCGAGGGGGCGGTTATTATCCTCCATGATAACATCCCCGCCCCGTCCGAGCGCCACCCTCCTGAGCTGCACATCTTTGATTTACCTTTGAATGAATCACAATGTCACCTGGCTATTTTTATCCTTCCCTTTTCCCTCGCATCATGCTTGTAATACGTCCCATAGAGGACAGCGATATGTCACAGTGTAGACTGTACAGTACAGATGGAGCTAAAAAGGCCCTTCCAAAATGCACATATAATGTAAACAACATACACAAATATTTAAAGGCACCACAGCGTCCATATTTCACTAACAAGTTTTCTTTATGTATATTTTATGTAAATCTGGCAGTCATTTCACATAATCTCAATAATTTTTTGAGTAATGGGTACAAAACTACTGTATTTTTCGGAGTATAAGTCGCTCGGGAGTATAAGTCGCACCGGCCGAAAATGCATAATAAAGAAGGAAAAAAACATATATAAGTCGCACTGGAGTATAAGTCTCATTTTTGGGGGAAATTTATTTGATAAAAACCAACACCAAGAATAGATATTTGAAAGGCAATTTAAAATAAATAAAGAATAGTGAACAGCAGGCTGAATAAGTTATATGAGGCATAAATAACCAACTGAGAACGTGCCTGGTATGTTAACGTAACATATTATGGTAAGAGTCATTCAAATAACTATAACATATAGAACATGCTATACGTTTACCAAACAATCTGTCACTCCTAATCGCTAAATCCCATGAAATCTTATACGTCTAGTCTCTTAGGTGAATGAGCTAAATAATATTATTTGATATTTTACGGTAATGTGTTAATAATTTCACACATAAGTCGCTCCTGAGTATAAGTCGTACCCAAACTATGAAAAAAACTGCGACTTATAGTCCGAAAAATACGGTAACTGTATTTGGAACGCCCCCTTTTCAATGCCTGGCTCTATGTCGCCCTGTCTTGGTGTGACGTCATTTACAGAAGTGGCATGTAGAATTATTATTTTCATCACTTACCGTCATTTCCGGGATACAGAGCGCACCGGTGTTTAAGCTGCACCCACTAAATTTTTGAATAAATAAATATGTTTACATATGTTAGCCACACCGGATCATAAGCAGCAGATATATACCGGTATGCAATATTTTGTCATGTTCATTTAAATACCTTAACTGTTTCCAAACGACGCCTGTAACACGGCAGTAAAACGGCTGATCAAACAAAACAGAAGTCATTGTCATGGACCAAATAGCAGCGTAAGCCAGCTGTCTAATCAGCTAATCAATAAAACAATACAAAAAGAATGCCAATGTAAGTTAATAATACCAACACAGACACTTGTGAACGTGTTATTATGATTGCTAAGGACGCTAGGTTGATTACATTATGATAGCACATACAAATATGCATGAAAACACTCCTGCAGACATCACACATGGGACGGTTTAGTAAGTAAGAATTGTTTTAGTTACGTTGTAAGACTTACAAACGTTGCTTTTAGTGATAAATAAAGAATCCTTTCAAGCGGAAACAGTATAGACCAGGGGTGTCAAAGTCATTTTAGATCGGGGGCCACATGGAGAAAAATGTACTCCCAAGTGGGCCGGACTGTTAAAATCACGGCACGATAACTTAAAAATAAAGACAACTTCAGATTGTTTTCTTTGTTGAAAAATAGAACAATCACATTCTGAAAATGTACAAATCATAATGTTGTTGAGGGTTTTTTTTTATACTTACATATTGCGGTTAATAGTATTCTACCTTTATTTGTTGTTATTTATACTTTCTGAATACATGATGTGATAATGTTCATCACTCAACTCATTAGTGTTAATTTTCAATTTATCAAGATAGAAAAATTATAAAAAAAATCAAATTACAGTATGATATTTATGTAGTTTGCAAATTTTTCTCGACTGATGTACTAACATGTGGTTTATTATTTTTTTTACATATGTAGCATAATCCACAAAGATACAAATAATTGCTATTGCGACATCTAGTGGACACATTTAGAACAGCAGTTTTTTTCATTCAAACATTTCGGCTCATTTTTATACTTGGCAAACTCATCCCGCGGGCCGGATAAAACCTGTTCCTTACGTTTGACACCCCTGGTATAGACAAACAGTACACGAAACAGCATGTACTTCTGTTTCAGGGCACGAAACAGGAAGTACATTGTCAAACTGCAGCACCTGCAGTCAACAAACTCATCCAAAAGATGGCGCCGTAGCACGAACAATAACACACCTTTTCACTGACTCTATCGGTGTTGGAAACTGTTTGTTGAAGACTTATTATGGCCTTTAGTAAAAAAAAATACATAAATTAGCTGCACGCTTTTTTTAAGCCGCAGGCTTCCAAGCGTAGGGAAAAAGTAGCGGCTTATAGTCTGGAAAATACGGTAATTACATGTTTTTTGTCACCGTGGTCTATGATTATACCAGACTTCCCGGCTCTTCCAAAGACACCATAGCCTGTTTCGCCTCATGCTCTTTCAGTATTTCCTCAAGCATCTTCCGGAAAACATCAGCAAAAAAGGACACAAAATAGAATACTAGCGGCTAATTACCTTCTTTTTGACTCTCCCCTTTTTTTACCTGTTTTTCCACAGGTTCTGACTCATGGGCTTGAGTGTATTCATATTGTTTTCATTCAAACACCTACAAAATCATTTTTTTATTGAAAGCCAGAATCAATAAAAGGATGGCTACAGATTACACTCCTTTCAGTCAGTTTGACTGGAGCACTGCATACATTTCCTTTATTTGGAAATGTATGCAGTAGGGTGAATAAAAAAATCGATTCACACCCGAATGGCAATTCTTATGCATCCCAATTTGAAATCAATACATAAATTTCTAAAATTTTATTTATTTTTGGATGATTTTTAAAACAATTTTTTAAAAGACATTTTTTGTAAGGACATGGTCGCATGGTTATGTGCGAGTCGTTCTCTCAAGATGCAGCAGGAAACTCCGGAGGCAAGGTGCAGGTAAGGTAATGATTTACCGTATTTTTTGGAGTATAAGACTCTCCGGAGTATAAGTCGCACCGGCCGAAAATGCATAATAAAGAAGGAAAAAAACGAAATAAATGTATTTGATAAAACCCAACACCAAGAATAGACATTTGAAAGGCAATTTAAAATAAATAAAGAATAGTGAACAACAGGCTGAATAAGTGTACGTTATATGACGCATAAAAAATCAACTGAGAACGTGCCTGGTATGTTAACGTAACATATTATGGTAAGAGTCATTCAAATAACTATAACATATAGAACATGCTATACGTTTACCAAACAATCTGTCACTCTTAATCGCTAAATCCCATGAAATCTTATACGTCTAGTCTCTTACGTGAATGAGCTAAATAATAATATTTGATATTTTACGGTAATGTGTTAATAATTTCACATATAAGTCGCTCCTAAGTATAAGTCGCACCCCCAGCCAAACTATGAAAAAAACAAACTGCGACTTACAGTCCGAAAAATACGGTATTGTCTATGAAAACATGCAAAACTACAAAAAAGACTAGCGTGCCGATTGCACGAGAAGCTAAGCTAAGGAAATAGCTAGCGTGAAAGCTTAGCATAAAAACAGGCAAACAAAAAGCAAAGCTTAGCTCTGGAATCGTAGGACGAGACATCGTAACTGTTGCGTGGAAGCAAATAAGACAGCCAGACAGTGTGTGGCGAAAGACGGGAATATTGTAGCTCTTCGATTAGTGCCCAGGAGCAGGTAAGCGTCCCGAACACTAATCAGAGGCAGGTGAAACTAATCAGCATCCATGGAGACCAAAACACAAACCCAGGGGTTCGGAAAACAGAACTGAGGTAGTCAAATAGAACTGAGGTAGTCAAACAAACAGAACAAAACATGATCCGGGCAACGGATCATAACATTTTTAAGCCATCGCCATTCAACCAGACAGAGCTTTTCTAGCCTGTAACCTGATTTGAAAGTTGAATTAGAATTATTTTACTAAATAATACACTGCGTCTGAATCAGGTCGAATGCAAGGCGCCCAAAGACCCCTTCCTTAGATGTGTTGCTACGACGCATCGGCTGACATTTTTGGTAATTCCTTCAAAATGTGCGCAAAAATAACACGATTCGAGATAAAGATGCTACCAAAACACAAACTAGGCAATATGAAATTCCTTCCAGTCTTCTGTCGGTGACGTCAGCAGGCTGATGCAGGCCCCGCCCACATTCTAGAGTTAAAAGTGGGTGTTTCAAAATGTGCTGAATGAAACTCATTGGAAAAAGTCTAAAATCACTATTGTTTATTTTGGGGGGACTTTTACTTGTAAACACAATTTTTAGGTCCAGAACTATAAAATAAGTGCCAAAAAAAATATTTAATGAGTAGAATATACAGTACAGGCCAAAAGTTTGGACACACCTTCTCATTTAATGCGTTTTCTTTATTTTCATGACTATTTACATTGTAGATTGTCACTGAAGGCAGCAAAACTATGAATGAACACATGTGGAGTTATGTACTTAACAAAATAAAAGGTGAAGTAACTGAAAACATCTTTTATATTCTAGTTTCTTCAAAATAGCCACCCTTTGCTCTGATTACTTTTTCGCACACTCTTGGCATTCTCTCGATGAGCTTCAAGAGGTCGTCACCTGAAATGGTTTTCACTTCACAGGTGTGCTCGGAGCTCATCGAGAGAATGCCAAGAGTGTGAAAAATAGTAATCAGAGCAAAGGGTGGATATTTTGAAGTAATTAGAATATAAAACATGTTTTCAGTTATTTCACCTTTTTTTAAGTACATAACTCCATAGTTTTGATGCCTTCAGTGACAATCTACAATGTAAATATTCATGAAAATAAAGAAAACACATTGAATGAGGAGAAGGTGTGTCCAAACTTTTGGCCTGTACTAAATATATCACAGAGGGCAGCATTCGTCGCGGTTTACCTGACACATGATACGTGCCAAATTGGGTTGGTCCACTATCCACTTTAGTCGACAGAAGGCATAGAGTGTTTTTTTGGCAATTCCAACTTTGACCACAGCGTCAGTTGCTATGTCGAGTGGCGCTTTCCGTTATTTTCAGCAGACTGCATTATAAAATGATTACAGTATCTACTGTAAGCCAAAATAGTCATGAAAGTTATGCAAATAAAGAAAACACATTGAATGAGGAAAAGGTGTGTCTAAACTTTTGGCCTGTACTGTACATACAATATGTAATATAAATGTGGCGCCTCCTATGGGTCATTGTCAAAATGCTTTGGAAGATATGCAAGCATGCATGTAATACAGGTATCCTCATGTTTTGCTTGGCGGCGGCCATGTTTTTCAACCAATCATGGTCAAATTTGACACACAAGTACCCGACTGTCCCCTGAAGGTGCATCCCAAATTTCACAGGGATTCACTTAAACACCCTCAAGTTACAGTGCATAATTCCTAGAGCGTATGTAGAACACTTCAAGTCAGTCCGACCCTACAACGCAGTAAGGGTACATGTTTTGATTAATGTCCACCCTTTGTGTGCAGTGGTTCAGCAGTGGAAGCCTACACAAACAAATACATACATATTGTATGAATAACTATAAATAAAACATAGCATGTAAAAGTTATTCATTACATGTTTGTGTTTTCTTCCCTGACTTGGAGGACAATCATAGTCTTTGTGGCTAACAGTATTGGTGCTCCTCCTCGTCATCACTGCAGATCAACCTAAAGCTAGGTATCCACCGGAGATGGAGGCGGTTGCCATGGCAACACCCGCTATTGGCTCCACACTAACTTCCACAAGAGGGGAAAGTGGGAGCGCCGCTAATCCATTTGACAACAGCAAGCGGGCGCACACACGGCAAAAGTCAATCCCCTCGCGGCGACCCGCCTCCCAGATGTCAAGCGCGAACCCGGTTGACGGCGGCCATATTTAACGGGGAGCACGAGGGGGGGGTGGCGGAGACGGCCGAGGCCCCCCTGGGGGAGGACTGATCGGGAATGCAAAACAAGCGTCTGATCTACCTTCGTTGTCCTTGAGGGTGAAGTTGGGATTAACCGGCAGCTGGCCGGGCAGGGCGAAGGAGAAGCGTTGTCCGTTGGCGAAGTCGTCCTTGTCCATGGCGCTGACCGTCTGGATGACCTGAAAGTGGACACGCCGAGATACGGTCATTCTCTGGAACAAAAGTCGGAAATGGAATGCATATAAACATGTAAATTGAGGGTCCTGAACTCCTGCCAACAAAAAGTGTCGTATAAATCGTAATAACAGCGGACTGTGGGGGGGCGTGGCCTGCGGGCCTGCAGCGAAGCGGGGTGTGCCAGGACCGGCTTCGAGATCAGCGACAGGTGCGTAAATGACACTGCTGTGAGTGTTTGTGTGATCACCTGTCGCTCTGTTAAAGGCAGCAGTCGGGAAGGAGAGGGGGTGTGGTTGATGGTGATGAGAAAAGAGAAAGCACTAACGAGAGGGAGAGCGAAACGGAGACAAGGACATGACTGAAAAGGAAACCAAAGAACTTTTATTGAAAAATAAAACATTGTTCGCAAAGATGAACAAAGCTTTTCCTGTCCGTCCTTGGTGGTCTGAAGGACCCGGAGGAGCAAGACCTCCAGAGGCACGTTGTGTAATCCGTGAATATAAACAGAACACAATGGTTTGCAATTCCTGTTCAACTTATATTCAATTGAATAGACTGCAAAGACAAGATATTTAACGTTCGAACTGAGAAACTTTTTTTTTTTTGGCAAATAATCCATAACTTTGAATTCAATGGCAGCAACACATTGCAAAAAACTTGGCACAGGGGCATTTTTACCACTGTGTTACATGGCCTTTCCTTTTAAAAACATTTACAACACATTGTCTTGCTGAAATAAGCAGGGGCGTCCATGAAAAAGATGTTGCTTGGATGGCAACATATGTTGCTCCGAAATCTGTATGTACCTTTCAGCATTAATGGCGCCTTCACAGATGTGTAAGTTACCCATGTCTTGGGCACTAATACACCCCCATACCATCACAGATGCTGCCTTTTGAACTTTGCGCCAATAACAGTCCGGATGGTTCTTTTCCTCTTTGGCCCGGAGGACACAACGTCCACAATTTCCAAAAACAGAACACTTTTCCACTATGCATCAGTCCATCTTAGATGAGTTCGGGCCCAGCGAAGCCGGCAGCGTTTCTGGGTGTTGTTGATAAATGGCTTTGGCTTTGCATTGTAGAGTTTTAACTTTCACTTTCAAATGTAGCGATAGACTGTAGTTACTGACAGTGGTTTTCTGAAGTGTTCCTGAGCCCATGTGGTGATATCCTTTACACACTGATGTCGCTTTTTGATGCAGTACCGCCTGAGGGATCCAAGGTCACAGGCACTGCTGCTTACGTGCAGTGATTTCTCCAGATTCTCTGAACCTTTTGATGATATTACGGACCGTAGATGGTGAAATCCCTAAATTCCTTGCAATTTAAGAAATGTTGTTCCTAAACTCACGCATTTGTTCACAAAGTGGTGACCCTCGCCCTATCCTTGTTTGTGAATGACTGAGCATTTCATGGAAGCTGCTTTTATACCCAATCATGGCACCCACCTGTTCCCAATTAACCTGTTCACCTGTGGGATGTTCCAAATAAGTGTTTGATGAGCATTCCTCAACTTTCTCGGTCTTTTTTGCCACTGGTGCCAGCTTTTTTGAAACATGTTGCAGGCATCAAATTCCATCCATCCATGCATCCATTTTCTACCGCTTGTCCCTTTTAGGGTCGCGGGGGTGCTGGAGCCTATCTCAGCTGCATTCGGGCGGAAGGCGGTTTACACCCTGGACAAGTCGCCACCTCATCGCAGGGTGCATCAAATTCCAAATTAGCTAATATTTGCAATACATTAAGTTTACTATTTTGAACGTTAAGTATCTTGTCTTTGCAGTCTATTCAATTGAATATAAGTTGAAAAGGATTTGCAAATCATTGTATTCTGTTTTTATTTAGGATTTACACAACGTGCCAACTTCACTGGTTTTGGGTTTTGTACAAGGATGTGTAAGAAACTCATAGAAAATGTCCTATTTTGTACTTCTTCAAATAATTAATTCTAAAAGATTATTAGATTTGTATATGCAAATTGGGCCCTTAAGCGGAATTTTAATTATAAAAATTACAAATGGATAGGGACCGAAGTACCATTCGTACTGTCGTGTACCGATTCGCGTAAAATGAGAAGGTGCCATGTTTCGATATTTTTGTCGTAAGTGACGTCACGTCAGGTTGCAAACTGGCTCAAGCACTTGGCAGGGGAACAAGCAGTCAAGCAGCCTCGAGGTAACGATACCATTTTCCATGGCAAAAAAAAGCATAAAGAAGGCGCTCAAAAGTACAGCAAGGCTCCACTTATTAAAATGCGATAGCTTGATGCTAACTTACATTGAATGTGCCTTTGACGTGTTACTGATTAGCATTAGCAAATTGACATGGCAATTTCAACACCTCCAAATGTGCTAATGGAAACTAAAATTAAATTGCACGTGTGTAATAAGTACAATACTTAACACTTTGGTACATTCAACTGGATGGCAAAGACTACTTCCGGTTACACTACCGCCATCTAACGTCTCGAAATTGCAACTGCATGCAAAGTGTACTATATAAAACAGTTCAGCACAGTACTTGCAAATGACACACGGAAGCGTAAGAAACGGTAACAAGTGGACAG
Source organism: Nerophis lumbriciformis (assembly GCF_033978685.3). NCBI lineage: Eukaryota > Metazoa > Chordata > Actinopteri > Syngnathiformes > Syngnathidae > Nerophis > Nerophis lumbriciformis. The sequence goes on from NC_084554.2 coordinate 41,279,866, forward strand.
TGCAGCTCAATGTTAGATGTTAAAACATTATTTGTTTACAATTAAAATGTATAAACATATTTGTACACACACAAAAGTACCAAGAATTGGTCCCATTAAATCGGTTCCCAGGTACCGGGAGTTGGTACTGTATCG
>NC_084554.2:41287500-41302500 GCF_033978685.3 Nerophis lumbriciformis
CTGTTTTTTGAGATCATTGACTTACATGGTTATCACTGAAAATGTAAATACCGTGTTTTTCGGAGTATAAGTCGCACCGGCTGAAAATGCATAATAAAGAAGGAAAAAAACATATATAAGTCGCACTGGAGTATAAGTCGCATTTTTGGGGGAAATTTATTTGATAAAACCCAACACCAAGAGTAGACATTTGAAAGGCAATTTAAAATAAATAAAGAATAGTGAACAACAGGCTGAATAAGTTTACGTTATATTATTATTATATTATAGAGGTTTATTTGAAATATGAGGCATAAATAACCAACTGAGAATGTGCCTGGTATGTTAACGTAACATATTATGGTAAGAGTCATTCAAATAACTATAACATATAGAACATGCTATACTTAGACTTAGACAAACTTTAATGATCCACAAGGGAATGGACAATGCAGGTATAAAAAGACTAATATATCGATAAAAAAAGCTAACATATATACGAATATATACATATGTGTACAGAATATTGTATATACAGATATATTATGTCTATAACATACGTTTACCAAACAATCTGTCACTCCTAATCGCTAAATCCGATGAAATCTTATACTGTATGTCTAGTAGTCTCTTACGTGAATGAGCTAAATAATATTATTTGATATTTTACGGTAATGTGTTAATAATTTCACACATAAGTCGCTCCTGAGTATAAGTCGCACCCCCGGCCAAACTATGAAAAAAAATACGACTTATAATCCGAAAAATACGGTATTATATGTTTGACATCGCTGCTCTTGCACAATCTGTTACAATGACCTGGATGAATGAGAACGTTCATAAATTGGTTGCGGTTAAATTTGCTTTGATCTTGCACACTTACACCAACTTTTTAAAATTGCATTTTATTTGATTATTTTACAGATGATTTATACATTTCATTTCAGTGCAAGTTTTATTTTATTTTTTTATTTAATGTTGAAACTACTCCTTTCCTTATATATACCGTATTTTTCGGAGTATAAGTCGCTCCGGAGTATAAGTCGCTCCGGAGTATAAGTCGCACCGGCCGGAAATGCATAATAAAGAAGGAAAAAACCATATATAAGTCGCACTGGAGTATAAGTCACATTTTTTGGGGAAATTTGTTTGATAAAACCCAACACCTAGAATAGACATTTGAACGGCAATTTAAAATAAATAAAGAATAGTGAACAACAGGCTGAATAAGTGTACGATATATGACGCATAAATAACCAACTGAGAAGGTGCCTGGTATGTTAACGTAACATATTATGGTAAGAGTCATTCAAATAACTATAACATATAGAACATGCTATACGTTTACCAAACAATCTGTCACTCCTAATCGCTAAATCCCATGAAATCTTATACGTCTAGTCTCTTACGTGAATGAGCTAAATAATATTATTTGATATTTTATTTTACTTGTGGGGGTGTATATTGTAGCCCGGAAGAGTTAGGGATGCAAGGGATTCTGGGTATTTGTTCTGTTGTGTTTATGTTGTGTTACGGTGCGGATGTTCTCCCGAAATGTGTTTGTCATTCTTGTTTGGTGTGGGTTTTGGTGTGTTAAAGTTGTTTATACGGCCACCCTCAGTGTGACCTGTATGGCTGTTGATTAAGTATGCCTTACAGTCACTTTCGTGTGTATGCAGAAGCCGCATACAACATGTGACTGGGCCGGCACTCTGTTTGTATGGTGAAAAAGCGGACGCTAAAGGCAGTGCAATTACGGCACGCCCTTAATATTGTTGTCCGGGTGGAAATCGGGAGAAATTCGGGAGAATGCTCGCCCCAGGAGATTTTCGGGAGGCTCCCGGAAAAATCGTGAGGGTTGGCAAGTATGCTCTTTGTGATGTTAAGTTCCTGTTATAAGCTGTCATACAGTATATGCCTTGAGCTCTTATTTTGAAGGCGCTAAGAGCGGAAGTTTTGGAAGCATCCATCCATCCATCCATTTTTCTACCGCTTGTCCCTTTTGGAAGCAAACAATATAAAGTGGTCCTCGTGTAAAAAAAAATAGGTTACAATATTTTTATTGATAATTCATACAAATAAAAATAAAAAGCTGAAGTGATATTTCAATGTGTAAAAGGATGATTTTTGCAGAAATGTCACATGGTGGACTTTAGTATGCAGCTACGTCAATGCTACAAGAGCAGGTCCAACTTGAAAATAGGATTATTTACGATCAAAAAAAAAAAAAAAAAAGGTTAAAGGAAAGTTGTCAGCAATCTTGCACGCTGAGTATATTTAGCGCTAACGGAAGTATCACCGGGTACCTACCAACCTCCGAGGCCATCACGGTGATGTTGTGCCAGGCCGTGTCCTCCCGGTCCAAAGGCTGCGTGGTCCTGATCACGCCGCTGATCTCGTCGATCCGGAAGTAGTTAGTCCCCACCTCCTTTTTGTCGATGAAGTACCTGCAGACACACGGTGGGAAGCGTTCAGAAGACGCCCCGAGTTACAGCACGACGACAGCAGCGAGGCGCCGCCTCATTAGCGGCTCCACGTCGGGGCGATCGCATGCATGAGTGTCACGGAATGAGATACCTGTGCAGAGTGAAACCTCAGATTAGTCTGCCGCCTCGGGGCTGCTATCTGTCTCTTCCACTTTCCCAGCCTCACAAACTGGAAGTTTAGAGCGCATACAAATGTATCGCCTGCGGTTACCTCGCCGTTAGCGGCCGGGGGGAAACAACGGGAACGGCTCGCCTTACGTCTCAATACCACTTTCCGCCTTACCTGACGGGGCTGTTCCTGCTGTCGGGGTCCCGGGCCGTGACGGCGCCCACCTCCGTGCCGCCGGGCGAGTTCTCGTACACGTCCATGATGTAATAGTCCAAGGAGAAGACTGGTGCCTCGTCCACGTCGCCCACCGTGATCTTGAGGGCGGTGGTGTCACTGAAGGAACCCAGGTAGGAATAGCGAGGGTCCACGTGGGTGTTGGTGCCCTCGATGTGGAGCGTGTACGTCTTCTTTCGCTCGTAGTTCAATGGCTGGCGGGGAGAGGTTAAGCAAACATTTACGGTAAATTCCGGACTATAAACCACTACTTTTTCCTACGCTTCGCACCCTGCGGCTTATAAAACGGTGCAGCTAATTTATGGATTTTTCTAACGCAAATACATTTCATAACACATGCAAAGACACTTAAATGGAGTGTTATTGTTTGTGCTGTGGCACCATTTTTTAAAGTCTAATCACAGCAGGTGCTGTTTAAAGATTTGAACCGGAAGTACAAGTGCCGTTGCGTCCATAGCGGTTCTGCTCGTAAGGATTATTTGTTCATCACTCCAAACAAAGTAAGTTTTACAATATAACTAAAACAAGTCTTACTTATTAAACCGTCTCATGTGTGATGTCTGTATATATCTCAAAAGGGAAACGTCAACAACACCCTTGCTATTCTGCTTGCTTGCTTATCGGGGGTGCAGAATACAACTGATTCACATCCAAATCGCGATTCTAAAACGATTCATCCATCCATCCATTTTCTACCGCTTATTCCCTTCGGGGTCACGGGGGGCGCTGGAGCCTATCTCAGCTACAATCGGGCCATATGTTTTTAAAATCAACCAAAATGCATAAATAAAAAACAATTTAAACATCCATCCATCCATCCATCCATTTTCTACCGCGTATTCCCTTCAGGGTCGCGGGGGGCGCTGGAGCCTATCTCAGCTACAATCGGGCCATATGTTTTTAAAATCGACCAAAATGCATAAATAAAAAACTATTTAAACAAATACCGTAAATTCCGGACTATAAGCCACAACTTCCCCCCCCCGCTTTGTATCATGCAGCTTATAAAACGGTGCGGTTAATTTATGGATTGTTGTAACGCAAATAGTTTTCATAAATCACATGAAAAGACACTTAAATGGAGTGTTATTGTTTGTGTTGTCACTGTGGCACAATTTTTCAAAGTCTGCTCACAGCAGATGCTGTTTAAAGATTTGAACCGGAAGTACAAGTGCCGTTCCGTCTTCTATTTATCTATAACGTTTCTGCGCGTAAGGATTCTTTATTCATCACTCCAAACAAAATAAGTTTTACAATATAACTAAAACAAGTCTTACTTACTAAACCGTCTCATGTGTGAAGTCTGTATAAATCTCAAAAGGGAAACGTCTAGGGCAACTAATCGATTAAAATCGATTATAAAAATAGTTGGCGATTAATTTAGTCATCGATTCGTTGGATCTATGCTATGCGCAAGCGCAGAGGCAATTTTTTTAAAATTTTTTTAATGTTTAATTTTTTGTAATTTTTTTTCAATAAACCTTTATCTATAAACTGCAACATGTACAAACAGCTGAGAAACAATAATCAAAATAAGTATGGTGCAAGTATGCTGTTTTTTCCCCCAATAAAATACTGGAAAGGATAGAAATGTAGTTTGGCTCTTTTATCCGATTATTAATCAAAGTAATAATCGACAGATTAATCGATTATCAAATTAATCGTTAGTTGCAGCCCTAGAAACGTCAACAACACCCTTGCTATTCTGCTTGCCTATTTATCGGGGCCGCAGAATAAAACTGATTCACATCCAAATCGCGATTCTAAAACGATTCATATGTTTTTACAATCGACCAAAATGCATAAATAAAAAACAATTCCAACAAATACCGTAAATTCTGGACTACAAGCCACAACTTTTTCCCCCCGCTTTGCACCCCGCAGCTTATAAAACAGTGCAGCTAATTTATGTATTTTACTTCGCCAATGGCCATAATGTTTTGTGTTAGATAGTTTTCATCAAATTCAAGCAGAAACACTGGAAGGGTGGGTTATTGTTTTCTCACGGCAGGTGCTGCAGGTTGAAAGTGTACTTCCTGTTTTAATGCCTTGAACTGGAAGTAAAACCATCCATAGCGTTTCTGCTCGGAAGGATTCTTCATGTATCACTCCAAGCAACGTTTGTAAGTTTGACTATTTAAGTAAAATAATTCTTACTTACTAAACCGTCCCATGTGTGACGTCTGTCGGAGTGTTTTCAAGCATATTTGCACGTGCTATCGTAATGTAATGAAGCCAGCGTCGTTAGCATTAGCTACTATGCTAACACATTTGTGAGTGTTCTATTAATTTCTCCGCTCGGGATGGTTTCCTGCTGACCCCACTGTAGACTGGACTCTTACTGTTATGCTGGATCCACTATGGACTGTACTCTCACAATATTATGTTAGACCCACTCGACATCCATTGCATTCGGTCTCCCCTAGAGGGGGGGGTTACCCACATATGCGGTCCTCTCCAAGGTTTCTCATAGTCATTCACATCGACGTCCCACTGGGGTGAGTTTTTCCTTGCCCTTGTGTGGGCTCTGTACCGAGGATGTCGTTGTGGCTTGTGCAGCCCTTTGAGACAGTTGTGATTTAGGGCTATATAAATAAACATTGATTGATTGATTTTGTATTGTTTCAGTTTCACTAGTAAATTCACCAAAATGATACCCTGGAGGTATTGAGTCTGTTTAGCTGATTGGAGAGCTAGCTTCCGCATCGAGTGGGTCCGTGACGATGATTTCTGTTTTGTTTGAACAGCCGTTTTACTGCCGTGTTACAGACACCGTTTGTAAACAATTAAGGTATGTAAATAAACATTTACACAACAATAAATAATTTCACAACGTATTAATCTGCAGTTTATTGTCCTGTCCAAAATTATTCAAAAAGGTTGTGGGCGCGGTTTATGTACCGGTGCAATTATAGTCTGGAAATACGGTACCTATCAGGACAAAAATATTTACCTTTCTGAGCGTGATGATCCCGTCTTTCGTGTCCCTGTCAGTGGCGATGGAGAACACGTTGGCGCCCTCTGAGTTGCTGATGCTGTACCTGATGTCCGCGTTGGCGCCGAGGTCGTCGTCGTTGGCTTTGATCTTCCCCACCGGCTTCCCGACTTGAGCCGATTCGGGGACGTACTGCTGGTAATTTTCTGCGGACAAGAACTGAGCGTCAGCGAGTTTGGCCGCCACCCGCATCCTCTGGTCCCACCGTGTACGCACTTTGTGGGAACTTTGGTGGGTTGTCGTTGACGTCGGTCAGCGTGACGTTGATGGTGGTGGATCCGGAGAGACCGCCGACTTGGCCCGCCATATCTTTGGCCTGGATGACCACAGTGTAGTGTTCCCGGGCTTCCCGGTCCATGTTGGCTAAGGCAGTCCTGATGACCCCTGCAGAGACACCGAGTTTTGTCAACACATGTGTTGCCTGTCGCCATGGCGACACTGTTATCGAACCAGATATATTCAATTGACCTCCAGATCAATGATTTCTAACTTTACAGTATTTTTTCCCTACTGGAACTTAAGGGCAAGCCCAGCAACTTCCCTTCCCTCTGATTGGTCACTTTGAACACTTCCTGTCTCCTGGCCAGAGCCAATCCCAGACAACATGTTGGGAAGATTTATACCCAATTAGCCAATATTAGTGTATTTCCTTTAATTTAATATACGTTTTACACCAGGGGTTCCTCCTGTAACCTTTTTGACCTCGGGGCCAACTTTTTCACGACAGAGGGCCCCGAGGTCCATCTAAATATTAACACTACATCAGTAATGCTACTCTTGATTTTAACCGTATTCAATAATTACAAAACCCAAAACCGGTGAAGTTGGCACGTTGTGTAAATTGTAAATAAAAACAGTTTACAATGATTTGCAAATCAGTGTATTCTGTTTTCATCTACCTTTTATCCTTTTCAACTTATATTCAATTTAATAGACTGCAAAGACAAGATATTTAATGTTCAAACTGAGAAACTTATTATATATATTTTTGCAAAGAAACATTAACTTAGAATTTAATGGCAGCGACACATTGTTAAAACAAGTTGGCACAAGGGCATTTTTACATGGCCTTTCTTTTTAACAACACTCAGTAAATGTTTGGGAACTGAGGAGACCAATTTGCGAGTGTGACTCCCTCACAACGTGTTCTAATTTTATTTTCAGCACTTTACTTCATAAGGAATGATATGATTTTTGTTTTCGCAACCTTTGCTCCAAAGACTAGTCTAGAAGGGACACAGTTTGGCGGATCCCTCGGATTGGCTCTGACCAGGAGATAATAGGCGTTTTAAGTGACCAATCAGAAAGCAGGGGAGTCTCTATATAAAACCCCGCCCCTATGTGCCAAAACTGTAGAATGGAAAGGAAAGACACGCACACGAATTGAGTCTGTGTGGTTATAACGCTCAATAATTTTTGCAGTGTTTTGACGCCATAACAACAATCACATGTGTGGAATATTTGACCTAGATTGGTTTAAAAACATGACCGCCATTAAGCAAAACGTCTTTGCAGGGTACGGGACTTTAATTAATGAATTACCCATAATTAAGGAATTAATTCAACCCATAATACCCATATTAACCTGCTCAGTGGCCTTGTGGTTAGAGTATCCGCCCTGAGACTGGAAGGTCGTGAGTTCCAACACTAGTCGAGTCATACCAGACTATAAAAATGGGACCCATTACTTCCCTGCTTGGCACTCAGCATCAAGGGTTGGAATTGGGGTTTTCATCACCAAAATGATTCCCAGGCACGGCCACCGCTGCTGCTCACTGCTCCCCTCACCTCCCAGGGGGTGAACAAGGGGATGGGTCAAATGCAGAGGATAATTTCACCACACCTGGTGTGTGTGTGTGACTATTGTTGGGACTTTAACAGTAACGTAATTCATTAACCATTTGTCTAATGCAGTGGTTCTTAACCTGGGTTCAATCAAACCCTAAGGGTTCGGTGAGTCGGCCTCAGGGGTTCGGCAGAGCCTCCGCCGCGGAGGTCAGGACACATCCGACTCATCGTGTAAATAAAAACGTCTCCCTATGGGCGTATTATGGATACCCCCAAACAATGTTCTCTCTAACTCAGTGGCCTAGTGGTTAGAGTGTCCGCCCTGAGATCGGTAGGTTGTGAGTTAAAACTCCGGCCGAGTCATACCAAAGACTATAAAAATGGGACCCTGCTTGACACTCAGCATCAAGGGTTGGAAATGGGGGTTAAATCACCAAAAATGATTCCCGGGCGCAGCACCACTGCCCACTGCTCCCCTCACCTCCCAGAGGGTGAACAAGGGTGATGGGTCAAATTCATAGGACAAATTTCAACACACCTAGTGTGTGACAATCATTGGTACTTTAACTTAGATGTGCACACTGTGGCCACACCAGCAGCACACCTGTCCCAAACCTAACTAAATATCAAGTTAATGACGCCAAAAGGGACAAGCGGTAGAAATGGATGGATGGATGGATGGATGTTTTATTATTATAATCAAATGATAGCAATCATTTCCATGGGATTATTTTCTAAATAATAAGTGTTTTGGCCCACTTAAAATGACAGTAACACAACATATTGTTTTTCATGAGCTGTGTACTAGTATTGTATGTCTGGGTGGGGGTCCTGCTTTGGAAATAATTTGTACCCCTTTCCGATATTGCATTTAGTTCCCACTAAAACATTCACATTTTGCACAATGAGATGTAAACATGGGATCATGTGTACATTCCTGTAACGTTGTTTGTAAAAATATATCTTTATTAGTATTTATTTAATATAATAACATCATTTCATGATTAATATTTATAAATTAAGGAAAAAAACATTAGATTTTTCACTAAACAAGGGTTCGATGAAAGCGCATATGAAACTGGTGGGGTTCAGTACCTCCAACAAGGTTAAGAACCACTGGTCTAATGGTTACACAACATTGAGGATATGTGTACTACAAGTATGCTAGCTTGTCTGCCAAAAACTTTAGTCGGGGTGTTGAAACATAATTATAATTAATCTCGATTCTTGTTTGTAACGATTCCGAATTGATAACCAAAAAAAAAAAAAAAAAAAAAAAAAAAATATATATATATATATATATATATATATATATATATATATATCTCATTGTTGATGTAGATGCCCATATCTGCTCTACAGAAAAGAGGAATGTTGGATACTTCTCTTGTTGCCTTATTTGTATTTGACTTTATTAAATGTTTGGGTAGAATTCTATTTAAAAAAACAGTTTTCTTTTAAGTAATATAGAAATCTATCACAGGTGTTTATCTATTTTACGAAGGAATGTACAGTAGAGAGGCGATTCATATGGCCCCATTTGTCACGGTCTACCTGACGCATGAAACGTGTCGAATTGGGAGGGCACACTATCTACCTTAGCCGCCAGACGGCAGTAGAGTGTTACAACAATAACAACTTTGACCACAGCGTCAGTTGCTATGTAGAGTGGCACTTTCCATCATTTTCAGCAGACGGCATTGCAAAAGGATTAATCCCCCCGCCCCCCACCTTCCTCTTGCGCGAGATTGACCCAGGAATGGGGCCACATGAATCCCTTCCCTACTGTAGTTAATCATAGAACCGGCACTCAATGGTATTGAAAAAGTATTGATTTGGAATCAAGTTTGAATCAAATCGCTACTCCCAAGAATGTGATGGAATGGTGTGGTGCACAAAGATTCACAGCCCTAATTTGAGCACAGCCCACAGATATTTATTTGCCTTTTCTCATTTAAGACTTAGACAAACTTTATTGATCCACAAGGGAAATTGTTCCACACAGTAGTTCAGTTACAAATGATGGAAAGGGTAAGGTTGGAAAGGATAATGCAGGTATAAAGTAGACTTAAATTGTACCATAGTAGCAATATAAAATGTAACATATATGTAATATTTACATATTATATTATGATATTATATTATATGTTATATAATATGTACAATATATAACAAATCCCAATTACCATGTGCCATTTAAAAGACTCTTTCCGCATCTTTGTTGTCACGGCTTCCCCTCGCTTTGCCTCCATTGATCCGGAATCTCCCGACCTCTCCATCACATTTAAATCCCCAACACCAGGCGCGTTGTGCTAAAGAAGGAGCTCGGGGTGATTTATCGAACGCAATAAGCCCACTTCACAACTTCCTGTATGAGTGTTATTTCACCGGCGCCACGCGGCGCGAAATGTAATAATGTTCTGACACTCGCGCCGGTCCCCGAGCGCTAAATCCGACTCTCTGCCCGAGATGGCGCCCCGCGGCAACCGTTGAACTCGTGTTTTTGTGAACTTGTGACCCCTACAATGGTGCGCTTGACCGGGAACAGCGGGGCCCGTGTGGAAAACGGCGTGGTGTTGATCGCCACGGGGGGAAGAAAAAGAAACACTCGCTATTCTCCGGCTTCCTGCTGACAATTGATACCCACCCGTTTGTTTGACGGGACACTTTTTCTTCCCTCTCTATTGATGCTTGCTGGGCAGTAATTTAGCGTTTAATTGTAAGACAACAAGACTGTAAGTTGAATTATTTCAAAAAAGAAGGCTTTGATTTATTTGTGAAGTATTACAACAGGTAAAGGTTGTATTTTTGCCTCATCCTTGTGAGAATCCTGCCTGTGACTGAAGCATTAAGGAGTGGGACTATCCAGGGCGAGTTGCAGTGTGCTCAAACAACCACCAGGTAGTATCTGTGAGCAGATAATCTTGCATCATCTCCGACTCTTTGGGATTTGTCAGGTCGGTCGTGCATTTTTCACTCACGCCCTAAGTGAGGGATGAGGCCTGGCCTTAGCTTTCAATAGTAACATAATAACAGATGGTGATCCGGATCAGCCCAAAAATTTAACCACTTGTTCCTTTTCCCATTTCTGACATTTCTTTCAAATTTCATCAAAATCCGCAAATAACTTTTTGAGCTATCTATAGTGAAATGAAAGAAGCCTCTTGTCTTTGTCTCTGTGGGTGGAGGCTAGCCTAGTGATGGAAAACATTTATGTACCTTTGTATGTGCCCTGACTAACTGCAATATTACTGTGTAGAAAGCACCTTCTGGCTAGTGTGTGACCTTGTCACAGCTCACTCATCCTGAAAATAACACTTCTCCATTCCAGTTAACAGGGCCCCATTGTCTAACAGCCGGTGTATAAAGGAGTTCTCTAACTCATGCTTGTCATGTTTGCGACTCCTGCCTACTGAACTGCTCGCGCCTTCAATTAAGTTGAGAAAGACAATTTTGTTGGATTTAAGGCTGAAACGACGCGTCGACGTAGTCGACGTCATCGGTTACGTAAATACGTCGACATCGTTTTTATGCTTCGACGCGTCGCATATTTACGTCACACTGCCGTCATGGCGGAGCGCAAAGCAGATGATGCGAGCGGTGCGAGCGAGGGAAAAAAAGCACGCCAAAAGTCGTCAAAAGTGTGGGAGTATTTCAATAAACAAATGTATATAATTCGGCATTATTTCGGCCAGTCGGCTTATAAAATCAGAGCCGATCAGTTTACGTTCGCGCGCAGGTATAACGCGGCGCGCTCCTGTCTCATCTGCTGGTGCGCGAGCCCGGTAATTAGACCGCTGTGTCAAATCAAGGAGTACAAAAGACGCCAGCGCAGAGTGGAAAAAGGTTTAGTTCATTACAGATAACCCAGAGTTGTGCCAAAAGTATGTAAGATTTAATATTTCTCTTCGTGGGTGTGGCGCACCTGTTGCGCTGGTGAGATGGGAGGGGGGGTTGTGTGCATGTAGCGTGCTTAGTCTGGAGGCTAAATACACACAGTGTGTTATGTAACTGTTGTTTAGTGTTGATATTCTTTGCTTAGTTTGATAAATGTTGGAGCAGTTTGCTTCATCAGGAGGGTGAAGTCGCTCAATTTAAAGTGTTGGATTTAACTGTGTTGGTGAGGGCGTAGAAAAAGGAGCATTTTTCTACCAGTAGACAGCGTTTAAGATTGAGTGTTTCACTGCTAAATTAATAATATATTTATATTGAATATGGATTTTAAATATGTATCTAAATAGGTGGTTAATTGGTTAGGTATTTATGTATTTGCATATTGGGTTTTCTGTTGCATTTATCTATTGTGTTTCTGGTGTTAAATGTATTTTATATGTATCTTGGTGCATTTATGTTGAGACAATTGATTTAAAATCTGTTTTAACTTAAAGGGAAAAGATGTGTCCATTTTCTTGCACTTGTTTAATGGTTAAGAGTTTGATAGCTAATTAATAGTTGTAAATTATGGGATTGATAATTGATTGATTTTTTACAGCATGTTAATCTTGTGGTGTTTTGTCCTTAAAGGTTTTTCACCTACTAAAGAAGCTAAAGGCTACTAAAGACAGCTAATGACAGCTAAAGAAACTAAAGTCTATTAACACTGCTAAAGACTGCTAAAAAGACTAAAGAAGAAAAAAGAAGCTGTTTCTTGGTTGGAAAAACTGTTGCAAACTAAAGGAAAATAAAAGGAAAAAGTAACTACGGTCTGGTCTTTTGAGTGAAATCCAGAAGCCACATTCAGCATTGGTACATCCCTTCAAGTGTGGGATAAGCACAGCGAAAAAAGCAAAACACTTGACAGTTGTTGTATGCACACTGTGTCGAGCGGAAATGGCCTATCATAGCAGCACAACGGCTATGAAGGAACATTTGAAAAGAAAACACCCGACAGCGTTCTTGCCATCACCATCAACTAGTCAATCGTCTGCGTGAGTATACATTGTCATCATTACACAAAATCATGAATGTGTCATTTGTATCTGCGTTGTAAATTCATAAACTAAAACACTGTTTCGCTCTGAGAGGCGCGTTTGGCATGCCTGTTCAGTGTTTACAAAGACGCGCTCCTCTTTAACGCTAACGTTAATTAGTTGTGCAAATACCTTTTACAACATTAACAGTTACATATACTATGTACAAACCAACAATTAACTTTCACTTTAATCATACTATCATTGTTGTGTTATTAAGCAAAATAAGCAATACTTTTACTTTTGTTGAAATGTTTACACTGTTACAGAATATTTCGTTTTGCACTTTTTTGTATTGGATGTTTATCTTTATTTTTGCACATTTTAAAGCAAAATAAGCAATACTTTTACTTTAGAAATGCTTATACTATTGCAGAATATTAAGATTTGCACTGGATGTTTACTTTTATATTTGCACATTAAAAAGCAAATAAGCTACTTTTAATTTTGTTAAATGTTAAAAGTTTTAAATGTTTACATTGTTACAGAATATTTTGTCATGTTGTTGTCAATGTTGACTGAGTGGCCATACTTTTTTTTTTGTATATAAAAGTCATGCCTTTTGAAAAAACTGGCCAATATTTATTTTTTCATCTTCATTTTAAATAAAAAAAATAATCGGTAAAAGGAAAAATAATCTATAGATTAATCGAAAAAAATAATCTATAGATTAACCGATTAATCGAAAAATAATCTATAGATTAATCGATAGAAAAATAATCGTTAGCTGCAGCCTTAGTTGGATTACCTAAGCAAGAACATTTCCAACACCGCAAACGCACACAGAAGTTAAGGCTTGTAACGTAAACGTAAAGCAACGTGCTAGAAATTGTATTTATGTTTGCTTTTCTTTAATATGCCTGAAAGAGTGGCAGCACATCAAAGTAGCTCCTTTGACATCCTTCATTTTACTTTATTTTTGGTATTATTTCAACTTTTCTTGCTTATTATTATTATTTTTTTTATCACTTATCTTTTCCATAAACCACTAATTATGGTTCTTGGGCACTTTTGTGCGTTTTCGTTCCTTTTTTTTTTTAAAAACAATTTCCCTTGTGCATCAATAAGTCATAGAAGCGCAACAATTATGACTATTCACATCACAGTGAATGGTTGGCAGTTTTTAAAAGAAACATAACTTGCAAGTAGGGATGATGTTCGAAATCCGGTTCTCCCGATTGTTCGATAAGAAAAGAACCAATTCCATGGATTCGAATCCCTTTTTGAGAAACGGTTCCCATTATCGAAGCCACTATAGTAAAGAAAAAGATTTGGTTCTTTATTCGAAACCCTGGGAACAAAAACGATGTCTTGTGGAAAAGTCAACATTTTTAAGACTCCTTGACATATTAGACCTTTACTTTCTGATTTCAACCCAAACTCTAGCTCAGTGGTTCTTAACCTGGGGGTTCGGTGAGTCGGCCTCAGGGGTTCGGCAGAGCCTCCGCCGCAGAGGTCAGGACACATCCGACTCATCGTGTAAATAAAAACTTCTCCCTATCAGCGTATTATGGATACCCCCAAACAATGTTCCCTCTAACTCAGTGGCCTAGTGGTTAGAGTGTCCGACCTGAGATCGGTAGGTTGTGAGTTCAAACCCCGGCCGAGTCATACCAAAGACTATAAAAATGGGACCCATTACCTCCCTGCTTGGCACTCAGCATCAAGGGTTGGAATTGGGGGTTAAATCACCAAAATGATTCCCGGGCGCAGCACCACTGCTGCCCACTGCTCTCCTCACCTCCCAGGGGGTGAACAAGGGTGATGGGTCAAATGCATAGGACACATTTCACCACACCTAGTGTGTGACAATCATTAGTACTTTAACTTAGATGTGCACACTGTGGCCACACCAGCAGCACACCTGTCCCAAACCTGACTAAATACCAAGTTAATGACGCCAAAAGGGACAATCGGTAGAAAATGGATGGATAGATGTTTTATTATTATAATCAAACGACAGCAGTCATTTCCTTGGGATTATTTTCTAAAATAAGTGTTTTGGCCCACTTACAATGACAGTAACACAACATATTGTTTTTCATGAGCTGTGTACTAGTATTGTATTTCTGGGTGGGGGTCCTGCTTTGGAAATAATGTGGACCCCTTTCCGATATCGCATTTAGTTCCCACTAAAACATTCACGTTTTGCACAATGAGATGTAAACATGGGATCATGTGTACATTCCTGTAACGTTCTGTTTGTAAAACATATCTTTATTAGTATTTATTTATTAAATAACATCATTTCATAGTTACCATTTAGTGGTCAATTGTACGGAATATGTACTGCACTGTGCAATCTACTAATAAAAGTTTCAACCAATCGATCAAAATGATTAATATTTATAAATTAAGATTAAATTAAGAAAAAAACATTTGATTTTTCACTAAAGAAGGGTTCAGTGAAAGCGCATACGAAACTGGTGGGGTTCAGTA
>NC_084554.2:41307500-41345000 GCF_033978685.3 Nerophis lumbriciformis
TGGTATTGGGACAACACTACTTTGTTCCTTATATTCTTCTGTGCCTCATGTAATAAAAGTTGTGTGGATTTCGTACGAATCCAGAAAACATCATATGGATGAAAAAAAATTGTCAAGTATTTAGGTGTGTGAATGAGAACTGTGAATCTTTGGGCACCACACGTTTCTATTTGATTGGATTCTTGAGGGTAACGATTCAATTCAGAATCAATTCAAAACAATTCTCGATTCAAGATCAGTACATTCGTAATAACAATTGGGGCCAGTTCCACGATTCACTACATTCTTCCATAAAATAGATAAACAGCTCTCATCAATTTCTATATTACTTAAAAGAAAACTAGTTGTTTAATAAAATTCTACACAAACTGTTAATAAAGCAAAATACAGTTAAAAAAAATAATAATGGATTTTTAAATTTTTTTGAATCAATTAAGAATCGTTACAAAAAATAATCTAGATTCATTCGAAAATAGATTTTTTTACACCCCTAATGCGCATGCACCCATCCAGGCACATTTATTTTCCTACACGGCAATCAACTTGGAATTGACAACACCCAGGCCACGCCCCCTTTACAAATATGCAAATCTTATTGAAATTAGCCATGTGCTTGAGATCTGCCCAATCAGGATTCAGTATGAATCCAGTAGGAGGGGCTACTTTTTCTGTGTTTCCGTAACTCTGATTACCCCCAACATGAATATAATGTGTGTAACTTACACCAAAATGTGTTCATACAGTAGGCTGCTCACAGCCAGATTAGAGTCTCATGTGAATGTTGTGCAATATTGGGTTTGCAATCTTTTACGTTTAAACATGCCAGCATATCAGTGTGTGAATGTGTGTGTGTGAATGGGTGAATGTGGAAATAGTGTCAAAGCGCTTTGAGTTCCTTAAAAAAGGTAGAAAAGCGCTATACAAGTACAACCCATTTACCATTTACCATATCAAAATGAATACAAAATACTTTGATGCTTGTTTGATCGCTCAATTTATTATTACAACTCAGGAGACCTTTTTGCGGCAGCAGCTGTAGGTGCCATTAAGCCCCCACTGGCCAAGCTTGTGCGTATGCAAGCTTAAAACATGAGGCCCAGGTGCTCTTGTTTTGTCAGTTTTCTCTGTTTGGTCTCTGTGGTTTTCACCTTTGCTTTCTGTTTCTTGTCCTGCCAGCACACCTGTTTCTCATTGTTCATTTGCTCTATTTAGTTCCGCCTTGGTACCTCCTTCAGTGCCGGTTCATTATCGGGTGTTCGCCGCAGTGTCCTGTTGCTTTCTGTGTTCGCGCTCGACCTGCGTTACTTTTCTTCTACCTAACATAATTGTGTGTGAGGGGGGGGGGGGGGGGGGGGGTGTAGTCAGCACTGCCTGCAGGAGCAAAGAGCAAAAGTCACAGCCGCTGTCCATGGTGCTGAGTACGAGCACCATCGGGCAGGGGCGGGGCATGTGCTGACGGCGAGACACAGCTGGCAGGTGATTAGATTTCACAGGTGGTACGTGTTAATTTAATCATCTGTTGTCTTTAACAGTAAGCGGCCGGGAGCAGGAGGGGAGAGAGGATACGGACGTGACTGAAAAGTCACGTTCTGTGAGAGAAAACTTGGGATACAACATATGTTCATTAAAACTCTGTTAAAACCTGCACGCTTGGATCCTGTGAAGTGTCTGTCAGTGGGACGGCTAGGAAGCAACTTCCACAATAATGTAACGACCTTCTCTCTGCCCGTCGCCTGCCTTCTCTGCATCCTGGGATCACGCCAAAAGCCGCTTTGCACCATCGTGAGGAGCAGTTGGCAGCCATTGTGCCATTTGGCTCATGGTGGGTTATCATCTTGGTCAGTGAAGCTCACGTGTGGCTGACCCAGAGGGCAATGTGGGCTAAGTGTCCTTTTCAAGGACACAACGGCACGGCTGGAATGGATGAAGCGGGATTCGAACCAGGGACCAGTTTTAATATTGTTGACTAAAAATGTTCGTATTCGTTATTGTCAACGACCTATTTCCACTTGACGAAATTAGGACGATAACGAATGAAAACAAAAGCACGTCGACTAAAACAATGACGAAATTAATTGACAATATAGTCAACAATAAAAAGGAAACAACAAAATTGACAGAGATGGAATCCAATCCTGTTTAATTTTGTCTGTAGGCGATTAATTCGAAAATAGATTTTTTTTGACACTCCTAATGTGTACAGAGGTAGATATCACTTTCTGACAACCTCAAGAGCAGTGCTGGCTATCAGGTTGATAGCCCGGGTTTTTAGCTCGGTACTTAACAGGCTTGCCTTTCATGAATGTGATTGAAAAACTTTAATTTTTTTAAGTTCATTTTTTTTTAATCGATTAAGAATCGTTACAAATAAGAATTGCGATTACTTCGAAGTTGTTGTTTTTTTTACACCCCGAATGTGTACATAGGTAAATGTCACTCCCTGACAGCCCGGGTTTTTAGCCCGGTAGATAGAACGCTCGCCTCTCATGCATGTGATTTAAAATAGTTATTTTTATTAATCCTTTTTTTTTTAATCGATTAAGAATCGTGACAAATAAGAATCGCGATTAATTAGATTTTTTTTTTTTTTTTTTTACACCCCTAATGTGTACGTAGGTAAACGTCACTCCCTGATAACCTCAAGAGCACTGCTGGCTATCGGGTTGATAGCCCTGGTTTTTAGCCCGGTAGTTAGAACGCTCGCCTTTCATGCATGTGATTTAAATTTTGTATTTTTTTTAAGTCCATTTTTTATTAATTTTTTTTAATCGATTAAGAATCGTTACAAATAAGAATCACGATTAATTCGAAAAAAAAATAAATAATTTGACACCCCTAATGTGTACGTAGGTAAACATCACTCCCTGACAAACTCAAGAGCAGTGCTGGCTATCGGGTCAGGTTGATAGCCCGGGTTTTTAGCTTGGTACTTAGCACGCTCGCCTCTCATGCATGTGATTGAAAAACTTGTATTTTTTTAAGTCAATTTTTTTTTTTTAATCGATTAAAAATCGTTACAAATAAGAATCGCGATTAATTCGAAGTTTGTTTGTTTTTTTACACCCCGAATTTGTACATACTGTAGGTAAACGTCACTCCCTGATAACCTCAAGAGCAGTGCTGGATATCGAGTTTTTAGCCCGGTAGTTAGAACGCTTGCCTCTAATGCATGTGATTACATTTTTATTTTTTATTTTTTTATTTTTTTTTAATCGATTTAGAATCGTTACAAATAAGAATCGCGATTAATTAGAAAATATATATTTTTTTACACCCCTAATGTGTACGTAGGTAAACATCCCTCCCTGACAACCTCAAGAGCAGTGCCGGCTATCTGGGTTTTAGGTCTGTACTTAGCACGCTCGCCTCTCATGCATGTGATTTTATTTTTTATTTTTTTTAAGTCCATTTTTTTTTAAACGTTTAACAATCGTTACTAATAAGAATCGCGATTAATTCGAAAATATATATTGTTTGACACCCCTAATGTGTAGGTAGGTAAACTTCACTACCTGACAACTTCAAAAGCAGTGCTGGCTATTGATTGATGGGTTTTAACGCTGTAGTTAGCACGCTGGCCTCTCATGCAGACGACCCAGGTTGTGTCCCGGGCGGAACAGAAAGCAGGGACTGAACCAGGCGGGTTACATATACAGTAGAGCAGTGTTTTTCAACCTTTTTTGAGCCAAGGCACATTTTTTTCATTAAAAAAATACCACCAGCAGAATAGGTTAAAAAATGAAACTCCACCAAGTTGTCGTGCGTTATTTTGAGTTTGTTGTCGTTTCCTGTGTGTAGTGCTTTAGTTCCTGTCTTGCGCTGTTATTTTGGTGACCCTTCCTGTTTTGTTGGTGTTCTCCTGTAGCAGCTTCACGCCTTCCTTTGAGTGCTATTGCCTCGGACCTGCTTTGTTTTCGCAATCAAGACTATTTAAGTTGTGCGTACGCTATCCTTCTTTGTGGGGACATTGTTGATTGTCATGTCATGTACAGATGTGCTTTGTGGACGCCGTCTTTGCTCCACACGCTGTAAGTTTTTGCTGTCGTCCAGCATTCTGTTTTTGTTGACTTTGTAGCCAGTTCAGTTTCCCTATGCTTCAGTGCATTTTCCTGCCTTTTGTTAATTTTTTGGTTTAAGCATTACATACCTTTTTACCTGTACGCTGTCTCCCGCTGTGCTCTGCATATTGGGATCACGACAAACCATCCTCGATGCGTTCCGACTTCTACAAACTATGATACTGATATGGAGTATTACAAGATGACCCTGCAAAGCTCTACACAGCACAGGCATTGGACAACGGCACATTTTTATGATTAATGATTTGCAAAAAATATTTTTTGGACCATTAGGTGAAATTGCATAGTTTTCCAGGGCACACCAGACAATATCTCACGGCACACTAGTGTAGTGTGCCGCGGCACAGTGGTTGAAAATCACTGCAGTAGACAAAGTAGCACAGCTTTTATCATTCCTTCAACTGACACAACTCCTTTGGAAATGTTGCAAAGTGCCAAGAAAAGTTCTGGTCTGACATATTAAGAGCACAATAACACTTTGGTGAAAATCCAAGTGCAGGTTGTGTAAATGCCAGCCCCAGCGTGAGCTCGCCGTCCTGTGCGGCGCACTAAAAGCTGCTTGTTATTAACCGCGCTCTTCAATCGGCTAATGTCCGACATAGGCTCGTCTGAAGTGCTTCCTGTGCACGGCGTCGTGGTGTGAGGTTCAACCACAGGTGATGATGCACTGGCGTTATCACTCCACGCACCGCGGAAGAAAGAAGACACATTTCACCGCAAAGTGGAAATCTTCCACAAAGCCAGCACGCTTCTTTTTGGAGTCTCTGAGAGGTTGCGTCAGCGGCGCACCCTTGAACCCCTTCCCGGACCACAATACCTCCCGTGGAGTCTCAGCGGAGGTCGTGGGGTAATTTAGAAAATAATTGAGAAAGGGTTGACTCCCTTGAACCCGGGGCCAATCTGACACAGCGAGGTGGTTCGCCTTTTACCCAAACCTCCCCGCTCTATTAAAGCAGATAGCATCGCGCGATCCACCTCTTTGTCTGGCAGCAAACTTCTGAAGGAGGACAATCTCCTGGGTGAACAAAAAGGATTATAGGAGATTACCAATGCGCCCTTCAATCTCCGGCTGCAGGAATACCAGCTCCTCCAATTCCGTGTTATCCCTCGGTGTTGCAACCTTTGCAGCAAAAGCGAGACTATAATCAAAGCGTGCCTTTTTTTGGGGGGGGGGGGGGACTTCGGTACGTCTGATTGACGAAATGACAGCTTGAGGTTTTAGGCAAAGTGTCGCGGCGGAGGCAGCCTCCATCTGTGTCAGCGACTTCAGTGAAACTCCCAAATCCCACATCAGCAGAGAAATTAGCCTATTTAGGATGCAAGGAGGGCCGGGAGGCGTCGCATGGCGACACAACGTGTGCTTCTCTGAGACGATGAAAGACAACATGACTGACAGCAGCTTGTCTGGGAGTCACTTTATTGATCACTGGGATTGTAGCGTCGTCTCAGCCATTACATGTGTGTGTCAGTAGCATAGTGTTCATGTCTTCATGTGTACTAGATTGACTACATTTTACTTAACATTTTTTAGGTCATATTTTTGTCAAAATGTAGGAAAACACAGCGTTGTTGTGCAAAACTCAAATGCCCTGTCCAGTGGGCATTTTTTTTAAATTGTTTGGTCATATTTTTGTCAAATTTCAGTAAAAATAGCGCGTTTGTCTTTTTTGTCATATTTTTGTAAATTTTTGGTAAAATCTTATGAGAGAATAGCCCTGTTATGCAAATAACAAATGTCAACTGCAGTGGACAGTTACGGTTTTATTTTGACACAATTTTGTTACATTTTAGGGAAAAAATACCTTTGTTATTCAAACAACAACATTGTTTTTGTTTTTTTTTGCAGATTTTGGGCAGACTTCAGGAACAAATAGCCCTGTTATGCCAAAAACAAATAACCGCTGCAGTGGGCATGAATTTTCTGAGGTGTTTTTTTGGTCATATTTTTGTCAAATTTCAGTAAAATTAGCCCTGTTTGCTTTTTTCTTTTTGTCATATTTTTGGAAATTTTTAGTAAAATTTCACAAGAAATCAGCCCTGTTATGCAAATAGCAAATGTCCACTGCAGTGGACAGTTATGGTTTTGTTTTGACACATTTCTGTACAATTTTAGGGAAAAAAAAATACCCTTGTCATGCAAACTACATTGTTTTTGTTTCTTTTGGCAGATTTTGGGCAGATTTCAGGAACAAATAGCCCTGTTATGCAAAAAAACCCAAATAACCACTGCAGTGGACATTTATTTTTTGAGGTCTTTTTTGGTCATATTTTTGTCAAATTTCAATAAAAAATAGCCCTGTTTGTTTTTTTGTTTTTGTCATGTTTTTGTACATTTTTAGTACAATTTCAAGAGAGAATAGCCCTATTATGCAAACAACAAATGTCCAGTTGACAATTATGGTTTTGCTATGACAGATTGTTGTACAATTGTACAATCAGCAAAAAATAGGCCTATTAAGAACAAAAACAAATGTTCACTGCAGTGGACATTTATGTTTTTGTTGATGCAGTGGATTGTTATGGTTTTGTTTTGACACATTTCTGTAAAATCTTAGGAAAAAAATACTCTTGTTATGCAAACTACATTGTTTATGTTTCTTTTGGCAGATTTTGGGAAGATTTCAGGAACAAATAGCCCTGTTATGCAGAAAACATATAACCACTTCAGTGGCCATTTATTTTTTGAGCTGTTTTTTGGTCATATTTTTGTCGATTTTCAGTAAAAAATAGCCCGCTTGTTTTTTGTTTTTTTCTTTGTCATATTTTTTTTTTTAATTTTTACACATGAGAATAGCCCTGTTATGCAAACAACAAATGTCCACGACAGTTATGGTTTCGTTATGACAGATTGTTGTACAATTTAAGAAAAAAATAGCCCTATTAAGAAAAAAACCAAATGTCCACTGCATTATTAGACTTTTGTACAATTCCATGAGAAAACAGCCCTTTTATGCAAATAATATATGTCCACTACAGTGGACAGTAATGGTTTTGTTTTAACACATTTTTGTAAAACTTCAGGAAAAAAATAGCCTTGTCATGCAAATAACATTGTTTTATTTCTTTTGACACATTTTTGTCAGATTTCAGAAACAAAAACAAATAACTACTGCAGTCAACATTAATTTTTTGAGAGGTTTTTTGGTCATATTTTTGTCAATTTTCCGTAAAAATAGCCCTGTTTAGTAAAAAAAACAAAAAAAAACAAATACGCATTTGTTTTTGTTTTTTCTCTTTTTGTCATATTTTTTTTACATTTTTTGTAAAATTTAATGAGAGAATAGCCCTGTCATGCAAACAACAAATGTCCACTGCAGTGGACAGACATGGTTTGGTTTTGACAGATTGTTGTAAAATTTTAGGAAAAAATTGCCCTGTTAAGCCAAAAACAAATGTCCACTGCAATGTACATTTAGGCTTTTTGTCGTTTTTTTTTTAAACATTTTTGTCCATTTCAGTAAAAAAAATAATGCAAACAACAAATGTCAACCTGAGTGGACATTATGTTTTTGTTTCTTTCGACTGATTTTTGTCAAATTTCAGAAAAAAACAGCCATGTTATGCACACAATCTTTGTTTTTCAGGAGGATACAACAGCAGTCAGCAGTTTCCAAGGAGCAGACATCATCACTTGCTATTTTCAAACAAGAACCAGGGGAGATGTGAAAGCATTCTCACCGGCCTCCCACCGCCACGCGGGTGTGCCACAGCGTCATGTGACCTCACAGGAGAACAAGTGGCGTGCGAGCGCCACTTCCTCCTTGCCTCGCACTGACCGCTGGAGTTACGTGCGTCCTAATTTGAAGGCTGAGGGTGGATGGCCAGTGGCGAAAACAACAGCCAACTTGTGTAAGTGGATGTGTGTGTGCGTGTGCGTGTGAGTGTGTGTGTGTGTGTGTGTGTGTGTGTGTGTGTGTGTGTGTGTGTGTGTTCTTGTATGGCTACCCTTCTTGAGACATCAACAAGGAAAAGTAGCATCCATATGAGGACCGGTGAACAAGTTAGGACATAAATCATGGTCCCAATATGGAAAATCATTGCATCTAATAGAGAATGTCTCATTTGCACCCCTGGTGGTGAAATCTATCAAAAATAAAGGTGGTCCCAAAAAGGAGGGATTTTTCAAATTGACTGTGTCGGTTTTAAAAGTGCTCCCCCTTTGGTCAACATATGCAATAACAAGTGTGTGTGAAAATTCGAAGTGCTCCCCCTCTGGCCAACATATGTAATAACAAGTGTGTGTAAGACATTAAATTGCGCCCCCTTTGGCCAAAATTAATAAAACAAATAAAATAAATATGTATACAAACATACTGTAATAACGAAGTAAATAATGAAGATTAAAAAACAATTACAATAACCAAAAGCAGTCTTTTTTTTTTTTTTTTTTTTTTTAACAATGTCGACTTTTTTCTTATAAAATTGGGAACAATTTATCATAGTCTTTCTGTTTCTGTAATATTGCAATATTTTCTTGTAAAATTATTACTCTTTTTATGTGAAATTATTTATTTTTACTGCAAAATGGTGACATTTGCCACATAAAATTCTGACTTGTGTCACAATATTGCCAATTTTTTTGTCGTTCTTGTAAAATAGTGACATTTTTTGAGTAAAGTTATGACTTTCGTCATCATTTTGCCAGGTAAAATTCCGATTACGATTATAACATTGCCAACATTTTAAAGTTTTCTTATAAAATTGTGACTTTTGTCGAGTAAAATTACGACTTTTCATAAAAATTGCCAACATTTTAAGTTTTTCTTGTAAAATTGTGACTATTTTTGAGTAAAAATTCCAACTTTGATCATAATATTGCACAAATATTCATTTTTTCTTGTAAAATGTTTACTTGCGTTGAGTAAAATGACGACTTTTATTATAATACTGCCAAAATTCAAAGTTTTTCTTGTGAAATGGTGACTCTTTTCTTGTGAAATTCCTCCAACTTTTTCACAACATGCTTTTTTATATTTGCATAGTATGTAATAGGATTGTACGGTATACCGGTATTAGTATAGTACCGCAATATTAATTAATCACTTTTGGTACTATACCGCCTCTGAAACGTACCAGTCCCGCACCAAACATCTGACTTCTACTGTAATGATACCGAGTACAGGAGCGTATCTAGTCGGTACTATTATGATTACGTCAATATTTTTTAGTATCACAACATCTTTCATTTAAAAAAAATTTATATTATGTTTATAAAGTCAGGAAATATGTCCTTGGACACATGAGGACTTTGAATATGACCAATGTTTGTGCCTGTAACTACTTGGTATCAAATTGATACCCAAATGTGTGGTATCATCCAAAACTAATGTAAAGTGTCAAACAACAGAAGAATAAGTGATTATTACATTTTAACAGAAGTGTAGATAGAACATGTTTAAAGAGAAAGTAAGCAGATATTGACAGTAAATGAACAAGTAGATTAATAATTAATTTTTTACCACTTGTCCTTAATAATGTTGACAAAATAATAGAATGATGAATGACACAATATGTTACTGCATATGTCAGCAGACTAAATTAGGAGCCTTTGTTTGTTTACCGTATTTTTCGGACTATAAGTCGCAGTTGTTTTCATAGTTTGGCCGGGGGTGCGACTTATACTCAGGAGCGACTTATGTGTGAAATTATGAACACATTAGCGTAAAATATCAAATAATATTATTTAGCTCATTCACGTAAGAGACTAGACGTATAAGATTTCATGGGATTTAGCGATTAGGAGTGACAGATTGTTTGGTAAACGTATAGCATGTTCTATATGTTATAGTTATTTGAATGACTCTTACCATAATATGTTACGTTAACATACCAGGCACGTTCTCAGTTGGTTATTTATGCCTCATATAACGTACACTTATTCAGCCTGTTGTTCACTATTCTTTATTTATTTTAGATTGCCTTTCAAATGTTTATTCTTGGTGTTGGGTTTTATCAAATATATTTCCCCAAAAAATGCGACTTATATATGTTTTTTTCCTTCTTTATTATGCATTTTCGGCAGGTGCGGCTTATACTCCGGTGCGACTTATACTCCGAAAAATACTGTACTTACTACTAAAAGACAAGTTGTCTTGTATGTTCACTATTTTATTTAAGGACAAACTTGCAATAAGAAACATATGTTTAATGTACCCTAAGATTTTTTGTTAGAATAAAGCCAATAAGGCAATTTTTTGTGGTCCCCTTTATTTAGAAAAATACCGAAACGTATCGAAATAATGTTGGTACCGGTACCAAAATATTGCTATCGGGACAACACTAGTATGTATATATTATCAATGTTGTAAATACAAATTGTTATACATCTAAAACGGGTGGTGCGAAAGAGGTAGGCATTATTCGGAGGTCTCAAGAAGGTAACAATTACAAGAAAGTGTGTGTGTGTGTGTGTGTGTGTGTGTGTGTGTCTCTGTGTGTGTGGGGGCGGAATGTGCAGCTGGCCAAGTGGGGCCTGGCTTTACATCGCGTGTCCAATCTTCCACCGGCCTCCAGCGAGAATTACGACGCTGCCGAGTCAGCGCGTGCAAACCACCGCTTCTCGTGAGGCCGCCGCACGTGGCGAGGTGTGCAGCCAGGTAGATCCAAAACCCCGACGTCCCCCCCGTCGACCCCCCACTGGGGACCGAGTGAAAATACGCCGTTGCGACGACGTTGCCAAAAATCAACTCACACGCTAAGTGCTAGCGTGGCCTCGGACTCGCACACGTGAGACACTTTGCGAGACAAAAGCGGATCACAAAGAGACACTAAACCACTCCCGACAATACATTTTTCACATCGTACAAAAGTTATACGCTGGGCCACTTTGGAGAGATTATTAACATTTAATAGCTTCTCCTCCACGCCTCTCAGACAAAAGATGGCTTCGCCGCCCCGCTGCGCCGCGTCCCCGCCTCTCAGATGGCGAAGACCAGAAAAATAAAACCCTCTGCAAATGTCTGCCTCGGCCCCCAAGGAGACAATAAGAGTCCGCGAGTCCGCCGTGGCTGCTTGGGCTTTTATGACGCGGCGCTAAAAGAACACAGTGTTCACTGCAGCAAAGTTATTACCCAGTGGGCATTTCTTTTAAACTGTTTTGTCATATTTTTGTCGAAATGTTCTCAAATTTCAAGAGGAAGTAGCCTTGTTATGCAAACCACAAATGTCTACCGCAGTGGACATTTATGTTTTTTGTTAATTTAATCAAGTTTTTGTCCAATTTCACGAGAACATAGCCCTGTTACGCAAATAACAAATGTCCACTGCAGAGGACATTTATTCTTTTTTTAAATTTTTTTAGGTCATATTATTGTCAAAATGTAGGAAAACACAGCCCTGTTGTGCAAAACACAAACGTCCTGTGCAGTAGGCATTTATTCTTTGTTTTTTTAGGTCATATTATTGTCAAAATGTAGGAAAACACAACCCTGTTGTGGAAAACACAAATGTCCTGTCCAGTGGGCATTTTTTATTTAATTATTTAGTCAAATTTTTGTAAAATTTCCCTTTGGTCAGATTTCCGGAACAAATAGCCCTGCTATGCAAAAAACAAATAACCACTACAGTGGACATTTATTTTTTCGAGGAGATTTTTGGTCATGTTTTTTGTCAAATTTCAGTAAAAAATTCACGAGAATAGCCCTGTTATGCAAACAACACATGTCCACTACAGTAGAGAATTAGGGTTTGTTTTGACAAATGTCTGTACAATTTTTGGAAAAAAAACAGCCTTGTTATGCAAACAACATTGTTTTTGTTTTTTTGGCATATTTTGGTCAGATTTCAGGAACAAATAGCCCTGTTATGCAAAAAACATATGTCTACCGCAGTGGACATTTATGTTTTTTGTTGATTTTATCAGCTCTTTGTCCAATTTCACGAGAAAATAGCCCTGTTACACAAATAACAAATGTCCACTGCAGTGGACATTTATTCTTTGTTTTTTTTAGGTCATATTATTGTCAAAATGTAGGAAAACACAGCCCTGTTGTGCAAAACACAAACATCCTGTGCAGTGGGCATTTTTTATTTAAATATTTAGTCATATTTTTGTCAAAACGTTCTCAAATTTCAAGAGAGAGTATCCCTTTGGTCAGATTTCCGGAACAAATAGCCCTGCTATGCAAAAAACAAATAACCACTGCAGTGGACATTTATTTTTTGGTAATGTTTTTTGTCAAATTTCAGTAAAAATAGCCCTTTTGGGTTTTTTTGTCATATTTTTGGTAAAATTTCATGAGAATAGCCCTGTTATGCAAACAACAAATGTCCACTACAGTAGACAGTTAGGGTTTGTTTTGACAAATGTCTGTACAATTTTTGAAAAAAAAACCAGCCTTGTTATGCAAACAACATTGTTTTTGTTTTTTTGGCATATTTTGGTCAGATTTCAGGAACAAATAGCCCTGTTATGCAAAAAACATATGTCTACCGCAGTGGACATTTATGTTTTTTGTTGATTTTATCAGCTCTTTGTCCAATTTCACGAGAAAATAGCCCTGTTACGCAAATAACAAATGTCCACTGCAGTGGACATTTATTCTTTGTTTTTTTTAGGTCATATTATTGTCAAAATGTAGGAAAACACAGTCCTGTTGTGCAAAACACAAACATCCTGTGCAGTGGGCATTTTTTATTTAAATATTTAGTCATATTTTTGTCAAAACGTTCTCAAATTTCAAGAGAGAGTATCCCTTTGGTCAGATTTCCGGAACAAATAGCCCTGCTATGCAAAAAACAAATAACCACTGCAGTGGACATTTATTTTTTGGTAATGTTTTTTGTCAAATTTCAGTAAAAATAGCCCTTTTGGGTTTTTTTGTCATATTTTTGGTAAAATTTCATGAGAATAGCCCTGTTATGCAAACAACAAATGTCCACTACAGTAGACAGTTAGGGTTTGTTTTGACAAATGTCTGTACAATTTTTGAAAAAAACCCAGCCTTGTTATGTAAACAATGTTGTTTTTGTTTTTTTGGCATATTTTGGTCAGATTTCAGGAACAAATAGCCCTGTTATGCAAAAAAACATATGTCTACCGCAGTGGAAATTTATGTTTTTTGTTGATTTTATCAGCTCTTTTTCCAATTTCACGAGAACATAGCCCTGTTACGCAAATAACAAATGTCCACTGCAGTGGACATTTATTCTTTGTTTTTTTTAGGTCATATTATTGTCAAAATGTAGGAAAACACAGCCCTGTTGTGCAAAACACAAATGTCCTGTGCAGTGGGCATTTTTTATTTAATTATTTAGTCATATTTTTGTCAAAGCGTTCTCAAATTTCAAGAGAGAGTATCCCTTTGGTCAGATTTCCGGAACAAATAGCCCTGCTATGCAAAAAACAAATAACCACTGCAGTGGACATTTATTTTTTGGTCATGTTTTTTGTCAAATTTCAGTAAAAATAGCCATTTTGGGTTTTTTTGTCATATTTTGTAAATTTTTGGTAAAATTTCACGAGAATAGCCCTGTTATGCAAACAACAAATGTCCACTACAGTAGACAATTAGGGTTTGTTTTGACAAATGTCTGTACAATCTTTGGAAAAAAACAGCCTTGTTATGCAAACAACATTGTTTTTGTTTTTTTTGGCATATTTTGGTCAGATTTCCGGAACAAATAGCCCTACTATGCAAAAAACAAATAACTACTGCAGTGGACATGTCAGGTTTGTCACTGACAGTTCAGTTAGGCTTTGAATTTTCCTGTCTTTGTTTCCTGTCAGCGCTCTTATTTTGGTTATTTCCTGATTATCTCCCTGAGTGCTTTGTCCCCTCAGCTGTGGCTGATTGGCACCTGGCCACACCTGGTGTCAATCAGCCAGCTGCTATTTGAACCTGCCTTCCGCTCCAGTCAGTGCTGGATTATTGTCACTACTACCTGTCATAATACTTGTCGTTGTAGCTCTGTTTACTTTTGTTCCTTCTGCTCATGTCATAGTTCCTTCGTGTCACAGTAAGTGTTTTTGTTTCTTGTCGACAGTTAGCCTTTGTGCTATTTTAGTTCATAGCCAAGTTTGTTCTCTGCCTTGTGCGCGCCTTTTGTTTGTACCCTTTTGTTTGTTTTTTTGCTATAGTGTTAAATTAAATCATGTTTTCCTGGACAAAGCCTACCATCTCTGCATCTTGGGGTTCGTCACCTACAACCCCTGACAGGACATTTATTTTTTGAGGTGTTTTTTGGTCATGTTTTTTGTCAAATGTCAGTAAAAATTTCACGAGAATAGCCCTGTTATGCAAACAACAAATGTCCACGACAGTAGACAATTAGGGTTTGTTTTGACAAATGTCTTTACAATTTTTGGAAAAAAATAGCCTTGTTATGCAAACATTGTTTTTGTTTTTTTTTGGCATATTTTGGTCAGATTTCAGGAACAAATAGCCCTGTTATGCAAAAACATATGTCTACTGCAGTAGACATTTATGTTTCTGGAGATTTTATCAGATCTTTGTCCAATTTCACGAGAACATAGCCCTGTTACGCAAATAACAAATGTCCACTGCAGTGGACATTTATTCTTTGTTTTTTTTAGGTCATATTATTGTCAACATGTAGGAAAACACAGCCCTGTTGTGCAAAACATGAATGTCCTGTGCAGTGGGCCTTTTTTATTCAATTATTCAGTCAAATTTTTGTCAAAACGTTCTCAAATTTCAAGAGAAAGTATCCCTTTGGTCAGATTTCCGGAACAAATAGCCCTGCTACGCAAAAAAACAAATAACCACTGCAGTGGACATTTATTTTTTGGTTATGTTTTTTGTCAATTTTCAGTAAAAATAGCCCTTTTGTTATATTTTTGTAAATTTTTGGTAAAATTTCACGAGAATAGCCCTGTTATGCAAACAACACATGTCCACTACAGTAGAGAATTAGGGTTTGTTTTGACAAATGTCTGTACAATTTTTGAAAAAAAAACAGCCTTGTTATGCAAACAACATTGTTTTTGTTTTTTTGGCATATTTTGGTCAGATTTCAGGAACAAATAGCCCTGTTATGCAAAAAACATATGTCTACCGCAGTGGACATTTATGTTTTTTGTTGATTTTATCAGCTCTTTGTCCAATTTCACGAGAAAATAGCCCTGTTACGCAAATAACAAATGTCCACTGCAGTGGACATTTATTCTTTGTTTTTTTAGGTCATATTATTGTCAAAATGTAGGAAAACACAGCCCTGTTGTGCAAAACACAAACGTCCTGTGCAGTGGGCATTTTTTATTTAAATATTTAGTCATATTTTTGTCAAAACGTTCTCAAATTTCAAGAGAGAGTATCCCTTTGGTCAGATTTCCGGAACAAATAGCCCTGCTATGCAAAAAACAAATAACCACTGCAGTGGACATTTATTTTTTGGTCATGTTTTTTGTCAAATTTCAGTAAAAATAGCCCTTTTGGTTTTTTTTGTCATATTTTTGGTAAAATTTCATGAGAATAGCCCTGTTATGCAAACAACAAATGTCCACTACAGTAGACAGTTAGGGTTTGTTTTGACAAATGTCTGTACAATTTTTGAAAAAAAAACAGCCTTGTTATGCAAACAACATTGTTTTTGTTTTTTTGGCATATTTTGGTCAGATTTCAGGAACAAATAGCCCTGTTATGCAAAAAACATATGTCTACCGCAGTGGAAATTTATGTTTTTTGTTGATTTTATCAGCTCTTTTTCCTATTTCACGAGAACATAGCCCTGTTACGCAAATAACAAATGTCCACTGCAGTGGACATTTATTCTTTGTTTTTTTAGGTCATATTATTGTCAAAATGTAGGAAAACACAGCCCTGTTGTGCAAAACACAAATGTCCTGTGCAGTGGGCATTTTTTATTTAATTATTTAGTCATATTTTTGTCAAAGCGTTCTCAAATTTCAAGAGAGAGTATCCCTTTGGTCAGATTTCCGGAACAAATAGCCCTGCTATGCAAAAAACAAATAACCACTGCAGTGTACATTTATTTTTTGGTCATGTTTTTTGTCAAATTTCAGTAAAAATAGCCCTTTTGTTTTTTTTTGTCATATTTTTGTAAATTTTTGGTAAAATTTCACGAGAATAGCCCTGTTATGCAAACAACAAATGTCCACTACAGTAGACAATTAGGGTTTGTTTTGACAAATGTCTGTACAATTTTTGGGAAAAAATAGCCTTGTTGTGCAAACATTGTTTTTTTGTTTTTTTTGGCATATTTTGGTCAGATTTCAGGAACAAATAGCCTTGTTATGCAAAAAACAAATGGCTACTGCAGTGGATATTTAATTTTTGTTGATTTGATCAGATTTTTGTCTAATTTCATGAGAACATAGCCCTGTTACGCAAATAGCAAATGTCCACTGTAGTGGACATTCATTCTTTGTTTTTTTTGGTCATATTATTGTCAAAATGTAGGAAAACACAGCCCTGTTGTGCAAAACACAAATGTCCTGTCCAGTGGGCCTTTTTTATTTAATTATTTAGTCATATTTTTGTCAAAACGTTCTCAAATTTCGAGAGAGAGTATCCCTTTGGTCAGATTTCCGGAACAAATAGCCCTGCTACGCAAAAAACAAATAACCACTGCAGTGGACATTTATTTTTTTGGTCATGTTTTTCGTCAAATTTCAGTAAAAATAGCCCTTTTGGTTTTTTTTGTCATATTTTTCGTAACTTTTTTGGTAAAATTTCACGAGAATAGCCTTGTTATGCAATCAACATTGTTTATGGTTTTTTTTGGCATATTTTGGTCAGATTTCAGAAACAAATAGCCCTGTTATGCAAAAAAAAAACAAATGTCTACTGCAGTGGACATTTATTTTTTGTTGAGTTTATCAGATTTTTGTCTAATTTCACGAGAAAATAGCCCTGTTATGCAAATAACACATTTTCACGACAGTGGACATTTATGGTTTTGTTTTGACACATTTCTGTAAAAATTTTGGAAAAAAATACCCTTGTTGTGCAAAACACAAATGTCCTGTCCAGTGGGCATTTTTTATTTATTTTTTTTGTCATATTTTTGTCAAAATGTTCTCAAATTTCAAGAGAGAGTATCCCTGTTGTGCAAACAACAAATGTCTACTGCAGTGGACATTCATGTTTTTGTTGATTTTATCAGATTTGTGTCTAATTTCACAACAAAATAGCCCAGTTTGCTTTTTTCTTTTTGTCATATTTTTGGAAACAACAAATGTCCAGTTGACAATTATAGTTTTGCTATGACATATTGTTTTACAATCAGCAAACAATAGCCCTATTAAGAACAAAAACAAATGTCCACTGCAGTGGACATTCATGTTTTTGTTGATTTGATCAGATTTGTGTCTAAATTCACGAGAAAATAGCCCTGTTATGCAAATAGCAAGTGTCCACTACAGTGGACAGTTCACGAGAAAATAGCCCTGTTATGCAAATAGCAAGTGTCCACTACAGTGGACAGTTATGGTTTTGTTTTGACACATTTCTGTAAAATCTTAGGAAAACAATACCATTGTTATGCAAACAACAACATTGTTTTTGTTTTTTTCAGCCTATTTTGGTCAGATTTCAGGAACAAATGACGCGGCGCTAAAAGAACACAGTGTTCACTGCAGCAAAGTTATTATCAAGCCTTCCATATTTATAGCCGCCATTCTGACGACGCTAACTTTTTTGCTTGAGGGAAGGGGTTTGCATGGCCCCATTCCTGGGTGGATCTCACGTTAATCATTTTGCTGAAAATTATGGAAAGCGCCACTCTACAAACCAACTGACTGATTTTAGGATTTTCTACACTACCGCCATCTGCAGGCTAACAAGGATAGTGCACACCCTTCATTCGTCACTTTTCATGTGTCTGGTAAACCGCGACGAATGGGGCCGTATGAATCCCCTCCCTGCTGGACGTGTGTGAGCCACTCACCTGTTTTGGGGTCCACGGAGAAATATGGCTGTCCTTGCAGGATGCTGTA
The DNA here is from genome assembly GCF_033978685.3 of Nerophis lumbriciformis. Taxonomy (NCBI): domain Eukaryota; kingdom Metazoa; phylum Chordata; class Actinopteri; order Syngnathiformes; family Syngnathidae; genus Nerophis; species Nerophis lumbriciformis. The sequence continues at coordinate 41,325,498 of NC_084554.2, forward strand.
GACGATCCTGGCGCTGTTTCCGTAGGTGGGGTCGTCCGCGTCGGTGGCTGTGACTTGCAGCACAGACATCCCTGAACGTAGACAAACACGCAAAAAAATTTAACTATTCATTCTTAATCAGAACGTCATCGAAATTTGGCTGTGAAAACACAAAATAATTTTCGGTTTTAGAGAAAAAAAAAGTTTTCTTCTACTGCTTGTAATTTCTCAGCCCCCTCCTGCACGACACAAGAGTTTTAATTTTATTTCTATAAATTTCCCTTGTTTTAAGAGCGATTTAATTATCTCTAGTCATTGACTTTACGTCATACGGTTATCTTAACCTAAGCATGAATAATTATAATGTATTTATTTTAGTTTAAAACGGTTAAAATTGAGACTATAATTAAGGGGTCCCCAAACTTTTTGACTCCGGGGCCGCATTGGGGTAAAACAATTTGGCTGGGGGCCGCACTATATAAATATATATATATATATATATATATATATATATATATATATATATATATGTGTATATATATATGTGTATATATATATATATATGTGTGTATATATATATGTGTGTGTATATATATATATATATATATATATAATATATATATATATATGTGTGTATGTATATATATATATATATTATATGTAAATGTGTGTGTGTATATATGTAAATGTGTATATATGTGTGTGTATATGTGTATATGGGTCTATGTGTGTGTGTGTATATATATATATATATATATATATATTCCTCGCGCACTAATTGACTTAAAGAGGGCACTTGCTGCATGTCACGTTATCGATGGTAAGATGCATTTTTAGACAATATGATTTGCCTGAGTGGCCAGGAGACGGTAGAAAATGTTTTTTTTTTTTTTTAACATGCCTCAAAACAGCAGCTTGGAATTTGGGACATGCTCTCCCTGAGAGAGCATGAGAAGGTTGAGGTGGGCGGGGTAGCGGGGGGGGGGGGGGGGGGTATATTGTAGCGTCCCGGAAGAGTTAGTGCTGCAAGGGGTTCTGGGTATTTGTTCTGTTGTGTTTATGTTGTGTTACGGTGCGGATGTTCTCCCGAAATTTGTTTGTCATTCTTGTTTGTTGTGGGTTCACAGTGTGGCGCATATTTGTAACAGTGTTAAAGTTGTTTATGCGGCCACTCTCAGTGTGACCTGTATGGCTGTTGACCAAGTATGCTTTGCATTCACTTGTGTGTGTGTCAAAAGCCGCAGATATTAAGTGACTGGGCTGGCACGCAAAGGCAGTGACTTCAAGGTTTATTGGCGCTCTGTACTTCTCCCTACGTCCGTGTACACAGCAGCGTTTTAAAAAGTCATACATTTTACTTTTTGAAACCTGATACCGATAATTTTGAAACCGATGCTGATAATTTTCGATATTACATTTTAAAGCATTTATCGGCATCCCTAAGTATTATTATGGTGTGTATATAAGGTAAGACATATTATCTGGCGTTTTGTTTCGCAATATTATGCAAAAGCAACTTTTCTTACCTTCTGGTACCTGCTAATCTGTATTTGGGATCTGCATAAGTCCTGAAAAATTGCACGCGTCTACGCCGCGCCGTAGTTGATAAGCTTTTTCTTTTTCTCTATCTTCTTGTTATGTGACATTCATCCTCCGCTGTTGCCATTTCTAATATAAAGTAGTGTAAAGTTCTTACTTATATCTGTCAGTAAACTCGCCATGAAAGCGCTAAAACATACCGGTGTAGTGAGTTTACATTATTCACCCAAGGAACTTTAGTTATTAGAGAGTTCCGGTCGGACGGTTTTTCACGGGACACATTGTTGTTGTTTCCGGATGAGGAGATGCTGCTCCGTTATTGATTGAAGTAAAGTCTGAATGTCATTAAAACAGTTAGCTCCATCTTTTGACACGTCTTCCACTCCCGTCCTTGCACGCTACACCGCTACAACAAAGATGGCGGGGAGAAGACGCTGCCGAAGGTGAGTAACGTAAATAAGACCGCCCACAAAACGGCTTATCCGGAAGTGACTGTCAGAAAGCGACTTGAAGATGATCTGTAAAACATAAACTATGCAACATTTTGACCAAAGAACCACCATTACATGTTATGTAGACCACAAGTGTTTTCCATTTAGAAATAAATAATAATAATATGACTCCTTTAATGCGCCCTATAATCCAGTGCGCCTAATTTATGAAAAAAGATCAAAAATAGACCATTCATCGGCAGTTCGCCTTATAATCCGGTGCACCCTATGGTCTGGAAAATACTTTTAGGGGTCTAAACATGACTAGACGTTGATACCGCCCCCATGTGGTGAAAAATTATTAAAATCGTAACTTCCTTCCACGTGAAATTGTTGATGGCGGGTCGAGGCATTAAGAAGGACTGGACTGCATGGGGTCTTCTCAAAGATGCATGCAGCTTTAATTATATCCTATATTATATCAGGCTTTTTTTTTTTTCTTTCTTTTTTTTGCGGTGTAGCAAAGCATTAAAGGCGTCTCCTGTGGGCCACCGGGGAAATATTGACTACGGACATGGATCCCTTGCTCATCACTGACACCTCCAATTGTGTTGCATGAACTGCAGACATGATGTGATGTCTCTCACACACACACACACACACACACACACAGCAGTCATACAGTAAGCTGCACTGTGTGTGTGTGTGTGTGTGTGTGTGTGTGTGTGTGTGTGTGTGTGTGTGTGTGTGTGTGTGTGTGTGTGTGTGTGTGTGTGCATGCTGTAAATTGACTCAGTAGCTATATTTCAGGCGCTGACCTTCACTTGAAGCAATGCAGGGAGCATCTTTCATTCTTCTTCGCAACCCCGCCGGAAGACAAAAGAATTATCGAGGGCCGCTTGCTTTATTTACTGTCATGGCGCGCAGTGCCTGAAAGCCATTGTGATGCAGCTAAACGCCGCATTCAGATAGCATTACAGGCTCCATTAACCCTTTACTGTATAATTACACCACGGGTGCACGGCGAGCTCGTACGCTGCATTAGGAAGGGCGAGGGGGTCACGTGACCAGAGCGCTGGAAACCGACAAAGAAGTGTCATGCTTGAGTTTTACGCCTGGCCATGCTTTGCAGCAAGCCGCTGCTCTTTCCCCCCCCCCCCCCAGTTATTGATGTTTATGCGAGGCGTTGTTTGTCATCCATCAGGAGCTTTGTCGGAATCACTTAAGCTTCACCTTGCATTTGCTTCTTCACGCCAGCTAAAAGCTCTCCATTTCCTGCACTTGTACCACAGCCAGGTGGCCGTTACGCTCAGACGTCGTGCGGACGCTGCAGGACCGGAAGATGTGAGGAGTTTGGAATTGTGACCCCCGAGAGTAGCTGCTCTAATGGAGGTGAGCGTTAGAAAAGGGCCAACATAAGACAACCCCTTTTTTTTTTTAACATGCTTATAAGGAAAACACTTTTCAAGACATCTGCTTATTTTTCAATATAACTACTTATTAGGAGCTACAGACCTGAATAGAAGACGACCTGACTTGCTGATAATGACTGATACGAGTCTTCATGTCGGCCTGGGAAGGCAAACAAGTGAGAACTTTTGTGGGCAATTGGAACCTACGAGAGGCTATCATTGGCAAAAGGCAAAATAATATAAGACAACCCTGAATATAAGTCAATCCATTTTTGGAAAACCTGTTTGTGAGGAAACCACTTTTTAAGACAAATCTGCTTATTTTCAATATAACTTGATGTTCGGAGAGCTACAGACCTGAATATAAGACAACCTGACTTGCTGACTATTTATTGGGAAATAATGTCTCAGATACGAGTCTTCATGTCAGCCAGATAGGGTAAACTAGTGAGAAGTTTTGTTGGCAATTGTAATCTTCGAGAGGCTATCATTGGCAAAAGGCGAATTCATATAAGACAACCCTGAATATAAGCCAATCCCTTTTTTGAAAACATATTTATGAGTAAACCACTTTTCAAGACAAATCTGCTTATTTTCAATACAACTGCATGTTAGGAGAGCTACAGACCTGAGTATAAGACAACCTGACTTAGACTTAGACTTAGACAAACTTTAATGATCCGCAAGGGAAATTGTTCCACACAGGCTGACTATTTATTGGGAAATAATGTCTCTGATACGAGTCTTCATGTGGGCCAGGGAGGGTAAACTAGTGAGAAGTTTTGTTGGCAATTGTAACCTACGAGAGGCTATCATTGGCAAAAAGCGAATTAATATAAGACAACCCTGAATATAAGTCAATCCCTTTTTTGAAAACATGTTTGTGAGGAAACCACTTTTCAAGACAAATCTTCTTATTTTCAATACAACTGCTTGTTAGGAGATCTACAGACCTGAATATAAGACGACCTGACTTGCTGACTATTTATTGGGAAATAATGTCTCTGATACGAGTCTTCATGTCGGCCAGGGAGGGTAAACAAGTGAGAAGTTTTGTTGGCAATTGTAACCTACGAGAGGCTATCATTTGCAAAAGGCGAATTAATATAAGACAACCCTGAATATAAGTCAATCCCTTTTTTGAAAACGTGTTTATGAGGAAACCACTTTTCAATACAAATCTGCTTATTTTTAATACGACTTGATGTTAGGAAAGCTACAGACATGAATATAAGACGACCTGCCTTGCTGACTATTGAGAAATAATGTCTCTGATACAAGTCTTCATGTCGGCCAGGAAGAGTAAACAAGTGATACGTTTTGTTGGCAATTGTAACCTACGAGAGGCTATCATTGGCAAAAGGCAAAATAATATAAGACAACCCTGAATATAAGTCAATCCCTTTTTTTTGAAAAAATGTTTGTGAGGAAACCACTTTTCAAGACAAATCTGCTTATTTTCAATACAACTTAATGTTAGGAGAGCGACAGACCAGAATATAAGACGACCTGACTTGTCGACTATTTATTGGGAAATAATGTCTCTGATACGAGTCTTCATGTTGGCCAGGGAGGGCAAACAAGTGAGATGTTTTGTTGGCAATTGTAACCTACGAGAGGCTATCATTTGCAAAAAGCGAATTAATATAAGACAACCCTGAATATAAATCAATCCATATTTGGAAAACATGTTTGTGAGGAAACCACTTTTCAAGACAAATCTGCTTATTTTCAATATAACTTAATGTTAGGAGAGCTACAGACCTGAATATAAGACAACCTGACTTGCTGACTATTCATTGGGAAATAATGTCTCTGATACGTGTATTCATGTCGGCCAGGAAGAGTAAACAAGTGATACGTTTTGTTGGCAATTGTAATCTTCGAGGGGCTATCATTGGCAAAAGGCGAATTAATATAAGACAACCCTGAATATAAGCCAATCCCTTTTTTGAAAACATTTATGAGTAAACCACTTTTCAAGACAAATCTGCTTATTTTCAATACAACTGCATGTTAGGAGAGCTACAGACCTGAGTATAAGACAACCTGACTTAGACTTAGACTTAGACAAACTTTAATGATCCACAAGAAAAATTGTTCCACACAGGCTGACTATTTATTGGGAAATAATGTCTCTGATACGAGTCTTCATGTCGGCCAGGGAGGGTAAACAAGTGAGAAGTTTTGTTGGCAATTGTAACCTACGAGAAGCTAACATTGGCAAAAAGCGAATTAATATAAGACAACTCGGAATGTAAGTCAATCTCTTTTTTGAAAACATGTTTATGAGGAAAACCCTTTTTCAAGACAAATCTGCTTATTTTCAATACAGCTTAATGTTAGGAGAGCGACAGACCAGAATATAAGACAACCTGACTTGCCGACTATTTATTGGGAAATAATGTCTCTGATACGAGTCTTCATGTGGGCCAGGGAGGGTAAACAAGTGAGAAGTTTTGTTGGCAATTGTAACCTACGAGAGGCTATCATTTGCCTGAGGCGAATTAATACAAGACAACCCTGAATATAACTCAATCCCTTTTTTGAAAATGTGTTTATGAGGAAACAACTTTTCAATACAAATCTGCTTATTTTTAATATAACTGCATGTTAGGAGCTACAGATCTCAATATAAGACGACCTGACTTGCCAACTATTTATTGGGAAATAATGTCTCTGACCCGAGTCTTCATGTCGGCCAGGGAGGGCAAACAAGTGAGAAGTTTTGTTGGCAATTGTAACCTATCATTGGCAAAAAGCGAATTAATATAAGACAACCCTGAATATAAGTCAATCCCTTTTTTGAAAACATGTTTGTGAGGAAACCCCTTTTCAAGACAAATCTGCTTATTTTCAATATAACGTAATGTTAGGAGAGCTACAGACCTGAATATAACACAACCTGACTTGCTGACTATTTATTGGGAAATAATGTTTCTGATACGAGTCTTCATGTTGGCCAGGGAGGGTAAATAAGTAAGGAGTGTTGTTGGCAATTGTAACCTACGAGAGGCCATCATTGGCAAAAAGCGAATTAATATAAGATAATCCTGAATATAAGTCAATCCCTTTTTTGAAAACGGGTGTATGAGGAAAGAACTTTTTAAGACAAATCTGCTTTTTTTCAATATAACGTAATGTTAGGAGAGCTACAGACCTGAATATAAGACAACCTGACTTGCTGACTATTTATTGGGAATTAATGTCTTTGATACGAGTCTTCATGTCAGCCAGGGAGGGTAAACAAGTGAGAAGTTTTGTTGGCAATTGTAACCTACGAGAGGCTATCATTGGCAAAAAGCGAATTAATATAAGACAACCCTGAATATAAGTCAATCCCTTTTTTGAAAACATGTTTGTGAGGAAACCACTTTTCAAGACAAATCTTCTTATTTTCAATACAACTGCTTGTTAGGAGATCTACAGACCTGAATATAAGACGACCTGACTTGCTGACTATTTATTGGGAAATAATGTCTCTGATACGAGTCTTCATGTCGGCCAGGGAGGGTAAACAAGTGAGAAGTTTTGTTGGCAATTGTAACCTACGAGAGGCTATCATTTGCAAAAGGCGAATTAATATAAGACAACCCTGAATATAAGTCAATCCCTTTTTTGAAAACGTGTTTATGAGGAAACCACTTTTCAATACAAATCTGCTTATTTTTAATACGACTTGATGTTAGGAAAGCTACAGACATGAATATAAGACGACCTGCCTTGCTGACTATTGAGAAATAATGTCTCTGATACAAGTCTTCATGTCGGCCAGGAAGAGTAAACAAGTGATACGTTTTGTTGGCAATTGTAACCTACGAGAGGCTATCATTGGCAAAAGGCAAAATAATATAAGACAACCCTGAATATAAGTCAATCCCTTTTTTTTGAAAAAATGTTTGTGAGGAAACCACTTTTCAAGACAAATCTGCTTATTTTCAATACAACTTAATGTTAGGAGAGCGACAGACCAGAATATAAGACGACCTGACTTGTCGACTATTTATTGGGAAATAATGTCTCTGATACGAGTCTTCATGTTGGCCAGGGAGGGCAAACAAGTGAGATGTTTTGTTGGCAATTGTAACCTACGAGAGGCTATCATTTGCAAAAAGCGAATTAATATAAGACAACCCTGAATATAAATCAATCCATATTTGGAAAACATGTTTGTGAGGAAACCACTTTTCAAGACAAATCTGCTTATTTTCAATATAACTTAATGTTAGGAGAGCTACAGACCTGAATATAAGACAACCTGACTTGCTGACTATTCATTGGGAAATAATGTCTCTGATACGTGTATTCATGTCGGCCAGGAAGAGTAAACAAGTGATACGTTTTGTTGGCAATTGTAATCTTCGAGGGGCTATCATTGGCAAAAGGCGAATTAATATAAGACAACCCTGAATATAAGCCAATCCCTTTTTTGAAAACATTTATGAGTAAACCACTTTTCAAGACAAATCTGCTTATTTTCAATACAACTGCATGTTAGGAGAGCTACAGACCTGAGTATAAGACAACCTGACTTAGACTTAGACTTAGACAAACTTTAATGATCCACAAGAAAAATTGTTCCACACAGGCTGACTATTTATTGGGAAATAATGTCTCTGATACGAGTCTTCATGTCGGCCAGGGAGGGTAAACAAGTGAGAAGTTTTGTTGGCAATTGTAACCTACGAGAAGCTAACATTGGCAAAAAGCGAATTAATATAAGACAACTCGGAATGTAAGTCAATCTCTTTTTTGAAAACATGTTTATGAGGAAAACCCTTTTTCAAGACAAATCTGCTTATTTTCAATACAGCTTAATGTTAGGAGAGCGACAGACCAGAATATAAGACAACCTGACTTGCCGACTATTTATTGGGAAATAATGTCTCTGATACGAGTCTTCATGTGGGCCAGGGAGGGTAAACAAGTGAGAAGTTTTGTTGGCAATTGTAACCTACGAGAGGCTATCATTTGCCTGAGGCGAATTAATACAAGACAACCCTGAATATAACTCAATCCCTTTTTTGAAAATGTGTTTATGAGGAAACAACTTTTCAATACAAATCTGCTTATTTTTAATATAACTGCATGTTAGGAGCTACAGATCTCAATATAAGACGACCTGACTTGCCAACTATTTATTGGGAAATAATGTCTCTGACCCGAGTCTTCATGTCGGCCAGGGAGGGCAAACAAGTGAGAAGTTTTGTTGGCAATTGTAACCTATCATTGGCAAAAAGCGAATTAATATAAGACAACCCTGAATATAAGTCAATCCCTTTTTTGAAAACATGTTTGTGAGGAAACCCCTTTTCAAGACAAATCTGCTTATTTTCAATATAACGTAATGTTAGGAGAGCTACAGACCTGAATATAACACAACCTGACTTGCTGACTATTTATTGGGAAATAATGTTTCTGATACGAGTCTTCATGTTGGCCAGGGAGGGTAAATAAGTAAGGAGTGTTGTTGGCAATTGTAACCTACGAGAGGCCATCATTGGCAAAAAGCGAATTAATATAAGATAATCCTGAATATAAGTCAATCCCTTTTTTGAAAACGGGTGTATGAGGAAAGAACTTTTTAAGACAAATCTGCTTTTTTTCAATATAACGTAATGTTAGGAGAGCTACAGACCTGAATATAAGACAACCTGACTTGCTGACTATTTATTGGGAATTAATGTCTTTGATACGAGTCTTCATGTCAGCCAGATAGGGTAAACTAGTGAGAAGTTTTGTTGGCAATTGTAATCTTCGAGAGGCTATCATTGGCAAAAGGCGAATTAATATAAGACAACCCTGAATATAAGTCAATCCATTTTTGGAAAACATGTTTGTGAGGAAACCACTTTTCAAGACAAATCAGCTTATTTTCAATATAACTTAATGTTAGGAGAGCTACAGACCTGAATATAAGACGACCTGACTTGCTGACTATTTATTGGGAAATAATGTTTCTGATACGAGTCTTCATGTCGTACAGGGAGGGCAAACAAGTGAGAAGTTGGGTTGGCAATTGCAACCTACGAGAAGCTATAATTGGCAAAAGGCGAATTAATATAAGACAACTCTGAATGTCAGTCAATCCATTTTTGGAAAACATGTTTGTGAGGAAACCACTTTTCAAGACAAATCTGCTTATTTTCAATATAACTTAATGTTAGGAGAGCGACAGACTAGGATATAAGACAACCTGACTTGCCAACTATTTATTGGGAAATAATGTCTCTGATACGAGTCTTCATGTCGGCCAGATAGGGTAAACTAGTGAGAAGTTTTGTTGGCAATTGTAACCTACGAGAGGCTATATCGCCCCATTACTTTAAATACCAGTGAGTTCGGTCAGTTATAAAAATCCCTAGACCTTGAGTATAAGACGACCTCGAGGAAAATATTGTATTATATTAGGGCCAAAGTGGTATATTCCTCCTTCATGGTCAGTCATTGGTTTACAAATTGTACCCCGTATTAACCAGAAAGTAAACAGGAAGTCACACGTCCTGCGCTCTTTGTCAGATGGCATATTCCTTTCAAATGTCCTTGGAATTATTTTTTTCCAATCTTGAATATTCTCCCTGCTGACTGAAATGCTCGTGTTTGCGCATTAACATCCTAAAAGATCTCAACAAACACATACGCTATATTGCCAAAAGTATTTGGCCACCCATCCAAATGATGAGAATCAGGTGCCTTAATCACTTGGCCCGGTGTATACAATCAAGCACTCAGGCATGGAGACTGTTTCTACAAACATTTGGGAAAGAATGGGCCGCTCTCAGTGATTTCCATGTCATAGGATGCTACCTGTGCAACAAATCCAGTCGTGAAATTTCCTTGCACCTAAATATTCCAAAGTCAACTTTATTATCAGAAAAGTGAAGAGTTTGGGAACAACAGCAACTCAGCCACCTAGTGGTAGGCCACGTAAACTGACAGAGAGGGGTCGGCGGATGCTGAAGCGCATAGTGCAAAGACTTTCTGCACAGTCAGTTGCTACAGAGCTCCAAACTTCATGTGACCTTCCAATTAGCCCACGTACAGTACGCAGAGAGCTTCATGGAATGGGTTTCCATGGCCGAACAGCTGCATCTAAGCCATACATCACCAAGTCCAATGCAAAGCGTGGGATGCAGTGGTGTAAATCACTGGAGACGCCTTCTCTGGAGTGATGAATCACGATTTTTCATCTGGCAATCTGATGGACCAGTCTGGGTTTGGAGGTGTGTCGAGTGTGAAATTTGATGGAGGAGGAATTATGGTGTGGGGTTGTTTTTCAGGAGTTGGGCTTGGCCCCTTCGTTGCAGTGAAAGGAACTTTGAATGCTCCAGGATACCAAAACATTGTGGACAATTCCATGGGATGGCACTTCAAGTTCATATGTGAGTAAGGGCAGGTGGCCTAATACTTTTGGCAATATAGTGTATTTCACGGAAAAACAGCCAGCAATTACATTTTTTTACCAGCCGCTGTACGCGGCGTATATACAGTATGTACATACTGTTTATTCCTTTTTTGTTGTGCATGTATACACATGAGAGCAACCTGCCACTTATTGACTGTATATTAAGAGGGCGCCTGCAGCCATGTTGACGCTTGCATAATTAATGTGCGTTTACAGCGCGGTTCCAATGCGCCTGTAAAGCACGGAGCGGGAAGACGGGCACACCTTCTCAGCGTGACGGCGTGTATCCGCGTGCCAATCAGCAACTGAGCAAGTATTGTCCCTGGACCATTGCGGTTTGAAGCAAATTCATAGTCACAGGAGAAGCCGCACATTTGTAAGACGTGCCGCTATATACGAGCCATTCCGCCGAGAGGCCGGAACTCGCTGGACCGAGATGAGGCCTGTCTTTTGTCAAGGGGGTAAAAAAAAAAAAAAAATAGAACAAAGAGATAAAAAATAGATGTTGTTGCCACATGATGCAGCGACTTGTCTCCGAGTGGAAGTGAGGTTTACTTTCCTCCCGTCATCCCAAAGGTCTACCGGCTTGGGACCGCATCACGGCGAGCGCCAACGGGAGGCTAATTGTACCCGGCAGCAGGTTTTTAGCACTACACTGCAAAGCATAAGTGTTCAAAAACAAGAAAAAAATAACACAAAAATTAGGGGTATTTTATTTGAACTAAGCAAAATCATCTGCCAATAGAACAAGAAAATTTGGCTTGTCAAGACTTTCCAAGAAGGGGAACCGGAGGGTGTGTTCTAACTATCGTGGGATCACACTCCTCAGCCTTCCCGGTAAGGTCTATTCAGGTGTACTGGAGAGGAGGCTACGCCGGATAGTCGAACCTCGGATTCAGGAGGAACAGTGTGGTTTTCGTCCTGGTCGTGGAACTGTGGACCAGCTCTATACTCTCGGCAGGGTCCTTGAGGGTGCATGGGAGTTTGCCCAACCAGTCTACATGTGCTTTGTGGACTTGGAGAAGGCATTCGACCGTGTCCCTCGGGAAGTCCTGTGGGGAGTGCTCAGAGAGTATGGGGTATCGAACTGTCTGATTTTGGCGGTCCGCTCCCTGTATGATCAGTGTCAGAGCTTGGTCCGCATTGCCGGCAGTAAGTCGGACACGTTTCCAGTGAGGGTTGGACTCCGCCAATGCTGCCCTTTGTCACCGATTCTGTTCATAACTTTTATGGACATAATTTCTAGGCGCAGTCAAGGCGTTGATGGTATCTGGTTTGGTGGCTGCAGGATTAGGTCTCTGCTTTTTGCAGATGATGTGGTCCTGATGGCTTCATCTGGCCAGGATCTTCAGCTCTCGCTGGATCGGTTCGCAGCCGAGTGTGAAGCGACTGGGATGAGAATCAGCACCTCCAAGTCCGAGTCCATGGTTCTCGCTCAGAAAAGGGTGGAGTGCCATCTCCGGGTTGGGGAGGAGACCCTGCCCCAAGTGGAGGAGTTCAAGTACCTCGGAGTCTTGTTCACGAGTGAGGGAAGAGTGGATCGTGAGATCGACAGGCGGATCGGTGCGGCATCTTCAGTAATGCGGACGCTGTATCGATCCGTTGTGGTGAAGAAGGAGTTGAGCCGGAAGGCAAAGCTCTCAATTTACCGGTCGATCTACGTTCCCATCCTCACCTATGGTCATGAGCTTTGGGTTATGACCGAAAGGACAAGATCCCGGGTACAAGCGGCTGAAATGAGTTTCCTCCGCCGGGTGGCAGGGCTCTCCCTTAGAGATAGGGTGAGAAGCTCTGTCATCCGGGGAGAGCTCAAAGTAAAGCCGCTGCTCCTCCACATGGAGAGGAGCCAGATGAGGTGGTTCGGGCATCTGGTCAGGATGCCACCCGATCGCCTCCCTCGGGAGGTGTTTAGGGCACGTCCGACCGGTAGGAGGCCACGGGGAAGACCCATGACACGTTGGGAAGACTATGTCTCCCGGCTGGCCTGGGAACGCCTCGGGATCCCCCGAGAGGAGCTGGACGAAGTGGCTGGGGAGAGGGAAGTCTGGGCTTCCCTGCTTAGGCTGCTGCCCCCGCGACCCGACCTCGGATAAGCGGAAGAAGATGGATGGATGGATGGATGGATGGAAGACTTTCCAAAACAAGTAAAATGAGCTATTCTCAATAAACCCAAAAATACCTTAAAATAAGTATATTCTCACTAATAACAAGTGCACTTTTCTTTGTAGAAAATATAAATATGATACCTTTTGCTCAATATGTTGTAAAATATTCTTAAATTAAGTAAATCCTAGTGCCATTATCTTGATATAATGATATGCGCCCGGCATTACATTTCTTGAAACCAGCAAACTTATACTAAAAAGCTAGGGATGTCCGATAATGGCTTTTTGCCGATATCCGATATTCCGATATTGTCCAACTCTTTAATTACCGATACCGATATCAACCGATATATGCAGTCGTGGAATTAACACATTATTGTGCTTAATTTGGACAACCAGGTATGGTGAAGATAAGGTTTTGTTTTTTTAAATTAATAAAATAAAATAAGATAAATACATTAAAAACATTTTCTTGAATAAAAAAGAAAGTAAAACAATATAAAAACAGTTACATAGAAACTAGTAATTAATGAAAATGAGTAAAATTAACTGTTAAAGGTTAGTACTATTAGTGGACCAGCAGCACGCACAATCATGTGTGCTTACGGACTGTATCCCTTGCAGACTGTATTGATATATATTGATATATAATGTAGGAACCAGAATATTAATAACAGAAATAAACCAATCAATCAATCAATGTTTATTTATATAGCCCTAAATCACAAGTGTCTCAAAGGGCTGCACAAGCCACAATGACATCCTCGGTACAGAGCCCACATAAGGGCAAGCCTTTTGTGTGAATGAGTGTGAATGGGGGAGGGAGGTTTTTTTTGGGTTGGTGCACTAATTGTAAGTGTATCTTGTGTTTTTTATGTTGATTTAATAAAAAAAAAAAACTATCGATAATAAAAAAAAACGATACCGATAGTTTCCGATATTACATTTTAACGCATTTATCGACATCTTTACTAAAAACTAATTTATTGTTCTTAATGGAAAGGCAACAAGGCAACCGCTTGTTACTCTCGGGGTCTCCTAGCCGCTCAGGCAAATGTGAAGTGAATTATATTTATATAGCGCTTTTCTCTAGTGACTCAAAGCGCTTTACATAGTGAAAACCCAATATATAAGTTACATATAAACCAGTGTGGATGGCACTGCGAGCAGGTGGGTAAAGTGTCTCGCCCAAGGACACAACGGCAGTGACTAGGATGGCGGAAGCGGGGATCGAACCTGGAACCCTCAAGTTGCTGGCACGGCCACTCTACCAACCGAGCTATACCGCCCCAAATCATATGGTCTAAAAATGCATTCTTCCATCGATAACATGACATCATCGCGCCAAGTGCGTGCTCTTTCAGTCAATTAGTGCGCATATTTACAGCCCGGCCCCCGGACACATTTTTTTTTATTGTAATTTTGAAGAATTTATCTGAATGTGCATGAACTATTTCTGTTCAAAATTGTTTGAAATGTCACATGTTAAATGTTTAAATATTAACTGTCAGTTTACTGTACTGTGCCAACTGTACTACTATATAAGTACGCATTTTCTCTTGTTTCATTGAAAATAAAACAGCAAAGTCCAATTGGCTGTCATCTGTTTTAATTATGAGACACAATTGTGTCAAAGTCATGATTTTTTTTTTCATACTTGAAATAAGAAAGTATTACTTTAAAAAAGTAGTTGTATACTTGTGAGTGTTGATGACACAACTTTGCAACAGTTGATATTCTAGTTTCAAGCATGTTTTACTCAATATAGGTCATAAAATCTCAGCAACAAGCTGTAATATCTTGCTTCTTCCTACTCCTTTTCGGACGTGATGTAAAGTGAAATGATATGAAATTGTGATGTAATATACTGTAAGTATGTTCATGTTCGAAATAAACTAAAAGAAAGAAAGAAAGAAAGAAAGAAAAGAATTGTTCACCATGTAAGCCCAAATCAAAAGTGTTCTTAAGTTGCCAAGCCGGGCATATTCCGCACGAGAAATGCTGCCAAAAATGTACGCCGAAGTGAGGAAGATCATAGCAGCACAATTAAGTCAAGTCACTTACTTGGCGCTGAGCAGAACCGTACGTGTGTGACAGTCCATTACATCGTCCACTGGGAATTAAAAAGTGCCTTCCTGCAAATGTATTTTTTATCTGAGTTTGATACATTTTATATTATTTGCACAGGTATGTTATTTATTTTACGTAGAAATAATATTTTTCTATTTTATTTATGTTATGTAATTCTGTGCTACTTAAACAGTTTATTTTATGTGCTGTTAATACCCATCTTGACTAACTGGCTTAATAAAAGTGTTTACAGTACAGTTGTCATTCACTTCAATTTCACTGAATCTTGCTCAAAAATGAATATCTTCGTCTGTATACTTTCGAAAATTGATCAAAATCGATTATAAAAATAGTTGGAGATTAATTTAGTCATCGATTCGTTGGATCTATGCTATGCGCATGCTCAGAGGCATTTTTTTTTTTAATTTTTTTATTTTTATAAACCTTTATTTATAAACTGCAACATGTACAAACAGCTGAGGAAACAATAATCAAAATAAGTATGGTGCCAGTATGCTGTTTTTTTTCAATAAAATACTGGAAAGGATAGAAATGTAGTTTGTCTCTTTTATCCGATTATTAATCGATTAATCGAAGTAATAATCAACAGATTAATCGATTATCAAATTAATCGTTAGTTGCAGCCCTAATTGAGATATACTTTTTCGTACATATCGCCCAGCCCTACTTTGAACCCCGCAGCTTATAAAACCGTGCGGCTAATTTGAGGGTTTTCTTCGCCGATGGCCATAATGCAAAAGGTTTTCATAAAGCACATGCAAATACATTGAAAAGGTGTGTTATAGGTTGTGCTACAGCGCCATCTTTTGGACGAGTTCCCTCACTGCAGGTGCTGCTGGGTGAATGGCTGCAGTGGGTCCTGCTGTTCAGACCTTTGAACCGGAAGTACAAGTGTCCTCCATAGCGGGACTACTCCATATGGATTCTTCATTCTTCACTCCAAGCAACGTTTGTAAGTTTTACAATATAACTAAAACAATTCTTACTTTTAAAGGGTCCCGGGTGTGATGTCTGTTGGAGTGTTTTAATGCATATTTGTACGCGCTATCGTTGTTAGCATTAGCTAATATGCTAACACGATAACGAGTGTCAGTGTTAGTTTTGTTAACTTACAATGACATTCTTTTTGTATTGTTTCAGTGGTAAAATTCACCAAAACGTCATCGTGGATGTACTGAGTCTGCTTAGCTGATTGGAAAGTTAGCTTCCGCAGCTAGTGGGTCGATGAAGATGACTTCTGTTTTGTTTGATCATCCATTTTACTGCCGTGTTACAGACACCGTTTGGAAATAGTTAAGGTATGTATATAAACATTTCCAAGTCATTTTACAACATGTATATCTGCAGCTTATAATCTTGTGCGGCTAATATATGGAAACATATATTTTTCTTCTAAAATGTTATGGGTTCGAAAATATGGTATATATATTTTTGGGGTCAGAAGAAACCGGAAAAAACCTCAAACCACAAGACTATGGATTGATTCACACTGGGTTTTGCCTTTTAAAGGGTACTGGAAAAAACTGGAAAATTGATTTTGAAAGTCCTTAAAAAGTGCTTGAATTTGGCCATGGAAAAAGAGTACGAACCCTGAGTTTTCAGCCATATCGCCCAGTCCTACGTTCGACTGTGACTACTTACCCACTTCAGACATTTCGGGCACTGTGGCTTCAAAAGGTCCTTCTGGAAACCGCGGCGCGTTGTCGTTGATGTCTTGGACTTTGATGATGAATTCTGACTTTGGTTCCAGCGCCTCCCCAGTGTTGCGGTCCAAGGCTTGCGCGTGCAGGACATAGTGCGACTTCTTCTCCCGGTCCAAGCTCCTGGTGGCATGGATGTCGCCCGTCACCTCGTTGATCAGAAATATCGTCCCCGCGCCATCGCCGCTGAGGATGTAGCGGACCGATCCGTCGCCTTTATCCGAGTTGGAGTGAAGCTGTAAGTGAGAACAGAACGAGGCAGCGTGAGGCTTTCAAGAGTTTGATGGTTTTGCAGCCGCGGAATACAACTTAAGCCGGTTCTGTATGGCGGAGGATCAACGGCTCTGCTTCAAGCACGGTTCTGAGGGTTTTTACACTGAAATGATGCATTTGAAGATATCCGCCAATTGTTCTTCCCCTAAGCACATCTTGCCGTACTCACGACCTAAGAGCGCACTTGTTTACACGAGTGGTTGAGCTAAACAATGCGTTGTTGTACTCTACTCTGCTCAAGGTTTTTAATTAGAGGTCTCTCCTAAATAAATCGAGGAGCGCTATTGATCTGACACAGGAGCAAAACTGCACTGCAAAAACTCAAATCTGATTAAATCCCTGAACTCAAGGCCAATGTTACTAAGTCAAAGGGGAACATCGTTCACAGTCCCTATGTAAGACAAGAACACACATTGTAATTCATAAATCACCCTCCCCCGTGACTTCGTGGGTTCCCTCCGGGTACTCCGACTTCCTACCACCTCCAAAGCCATACACCCGGGGCAATGTTCCCTCTAATTTTTCATGTGTGAGAGCAAACGCAAAAACTCCCTGAGCATTTAGTGGAGCCCATGTGAGCAACATCAGACGTGCACACTGTGGCTACACCAGCAGCACACCTGTCCCAAACCTGACTAAATAACAAGTTCAATCTCCATCCATCCATCCATTTTCTACCGCGTGTCCCTTTCGGGGTCGCTGGAGCCTATCTCAGCTGCATTCGGGCGGAAGGCGGTGTACACCCTGGACAAGTTCCCACCTCATCGCAGGGCCAACACAGATGGACAGACAACATTCTCTTAATATTATAA
This sequence comes from Nerophis lumbriciformis, assembly GCF_033978685.3. NCBI lineage: Eukaryota > Metazoa > Chordata > Actinopteri > Syngnathiformes > Syngnathidae > Nerophis > Nerophis lumbriciformis. The sequence goes on from NC_084554.2 coordinate 41,343,245, forward strand.
TCAAATGACAACAGTCATTTCCATGAGGTTATTTTCTAATATAAGTGTTTAGGCCCACTTACAATGACAATAACAACAAATATTGTTTTTCATGAACTGTGTACTTGTATTGTTTGTCTGGGTGGAGGTCCTGCTTTGGAAATAATTTGTACCCCTTTCAGACATTGCATTTAGTTCCCATTAAAACATTCACATGTTGCACAATGAGATGTAAGCAGGGGATCATGTGTACATTCCTGCAACTTCCTGTTTGTAAAAAATATATTTTTATTAGTATTTATTTAATATACTAACAGCATTTCATGATTAATATTTATAAATTAAGATTCCTAATAAATGACATTAGAATAAGCACACATTGATTGGTAAATCATAGTGTAACGACCTGGAATTACACTTTATGTGTGGTGTTGGAGTTGTCCGACCTTTTGTGTGGCTGTAAACGCATCACTGGCTAAGTGCCATATGTACATGTGTTGGCGCAAGTGAGAAAGAGCGAGCGGCTGCTGTTGATATAACAAAGTTGCTTTTGGTCTGGTTTGTACTGCAGAAAATGACCAGTTTTGCTAGATATCATTTTTTTTACTAATATTTTGGTGATGTTTTTATGGCCGACAATAAAGAGTTTTGCTCAGTAAAGTGATGGATGGAATTAATGTCCTCAAAGCGTCTCGACAGACGTTACAATATTCAAACAATGATGACGAAAACTGTTTCCTCTGTCGTGTCCGCATGTCGAAAATTGTTATGCGCTTATTTTTTTATTTGATTTTGTGCGTGGCATAGATTTGACGTGCCCAGAGGACGCTTGAGCAGTGCGCAATTGCACAGGCGCGCACTTTAGAGGGAACGTTGACCTGGGGATAGGTTGATTGGCAACACTAAATTGGCCTTATTGTGTGAATGTGAGTGTGAATGTTGTCTGTCTATCTGTGTTGGCCCTGTGATGAGGTGGCGACTTGTCCAGGGTGTACCCCGCCTTCCGCCCGATTGTAGCTGAGATAGGCTCCAGCGCCCCCCGCGACCCCAAAGGGAATAAGTGGTAGAAAATGGATGGGATGGATGGATGGATGTTATACATTGTTTGCTTTGTATTTTAACTGCACCTAACAGAGGAGCCACCTGTAATTTTTCCATGCTCTTTATATAGGCGCTAACGCAGAGGAACTACTTTTAGCGGTGCCGTGATCACAGAGCGGTAACGAGCTTGTGCTGCTATATTGACTTACAGTATATATACACAGTATAGGTGCTGCTTCGCCTCTGAGTTGATGAAAGTTAATTCTAGCTCAGACCTGCTCAGTGGCTTTGTGGTTAGAGTGTCCGCCCTGAGATTGGTAGGTCGTGAGTTCAAATCCCGGCCGAGTCATACCAAGGACTATAAACATGGGACCCATTACCTCCCTGCTTGACACTCCGCTTCAAGGGTTGGAATTGGGGGTTAAATCACCAAACATTATTCCCGGGCACGGCCACCGCTGCTGCTCACTGCTCCACTCACCTCCCAAGGGGTGATCAAGGGTGATGGGTCAAATGCAGAGGATAATTTCGCCACACCTAGTGTGTATGTGTGACAATCATTGGTACTTTAACTTTTTTTTAACTTTAATGAAAAGGATGCGGCCATAAACCGAGAAGTTGGTCAAATTTAACATTCAACCTCGACCCGAAGATTACGTAAAGACACGTAAAGATGTTTGTTTAGTTTTTTTTTTTTTTACCTGCATGAGGATTATGATTAATTCTTCATCAAAAC